>NC_039245.1:16657927-16772927 GCF_003368295.1 Carassius auratus | reverse complement strand
CAAATATGAAACAATTGAGACATTGAAGAGATCTCACTTGCTGTTTTTTCTTTCCAGTTTGAGTGTTTCTTGAGCTTATGTTCAGAGGAATGTGTTATTGCTCAACCAGATTGTTTTATCCTGGGAGATTTTGATGAGAAATGTTTGAGTCTGTTCTGAGGTTTCCACTTTTTTTGTCCTTTGCAAAGACTTTTGAAAATGTGTGATTTGTCAGGATGTTTCAGCACTTCATCTCCGTGTACTCCTGAAGCTCGGGATGTGATGATGAAGCGCTCTTCCTCTTCGCTTTTATCTCTGTCTGGTGAAATATCTGCTGACCGGTTTGCCGCCGGAGCTGGTGTTTCAGAAATGTGAAGCGTCTGTTCGCTGAGTCTCTGTGTTTGTCTCTCAGACAGATTGCCGCGTCTCTGGAGGATAGTTGTAGTGTATTAAAGCGCTCTGTGCTGCTTTACACAACCATCTGCTTCACAAATTCACAGAGAAAACCTTCAATGACTGTTTAAAACATACAGCGATGAACGCAAAGGTTTGACCTTTATTGGGTTTATTTTTAGACCGTTCTCATTACGGTGGAGCTTAATGACTGTTTCGAACAGCTCGACCGCTGAAAAATGACAGAAGACTTCTTTATGTGTTTGATGTGAAGAGAAGGAGAGGAGATAAAGCGAGACGAGATGAGATGCGATCAATCAAGTTCATGATTTCTTCGTCTCTCATGCAGGTGGTTGTCTGCTTATGGAAAAATCAGGTGAAATTAAATTGATCCTGGAGTAGGTATATTAAAGTTCTCCGTCATAGAGGGTTGAGATGGTCTTGAGTGTTCCCTTCAGTTTTATAAAGCTGTAGACACACACACACACACACACACATTAGGTGTGATTGATTATTAGATGAATCTGAGCAGTATTCGGTGTAAATGCACCGCTATGGTTCTCTCAGGCCACTTTATTCAGAGACAGTACAGTGAAGCAGGGGATTATGGGAAAGGATTAATTTACTGATGGTTCTGCTGATGGAAGGGTTTGAAAACAAGATCATTTCACGTCATGTTTATGAATCTTAGTTCTTTTTCTCTTTGAAGATCTGAATTACAGTCATTCAGATTTATCATCACAGCGTCAATATTTAATGTAATATATCTATTATGATCACTATATTTCATTTTTTTTAAGATTTAGATATCAAACGTTATTTCATACTTTCATTCATTTATTTCCTTTCTTCCCTTCCTTCACTTTAGTTATTGAAGCAGCAGGTTTTTTTTAAGAAGTGTAATTTAATTTTATTCAAACTATTTTAATTATTAACATTTTAATTACATTTAATTTAATCAGTATTTTTAATTGACTTCACTTTTCTTCAGTTAATAACACAACAAGTGTAATTTCATTATATTTAAATTGTACATTTTTAATTATGTAAATTGTATGTCTAATGTTTTATGTAATCTGTATATTTATTTATTTGTTTATTTCAGTTCAGGACGTTTTAATGACTGTAAACTCAAATCAGACTGTGAATCAATAATTTATGATGTGAATCTAATAATATACAGTGGATTTTATTTTTATACATCATATTAGACTGAATCGTGAGATGTAATGCAGCATTATTGGTTCATTTTGTTTTGCCCCGCCCACTTGGTCTTGGTGACATCAGGAACAGAAAGCTATTGCACAGGAAATTATATTTTGATGAAAGATATTTAAAACCTTTTTATATTAGGATAATACATACCAAAGGCATTGAATAGGAAAACTGTGTTTATTAACTGTAAGGAAAGAGGTAACAGATTGATAAAAAAAAAAAAAAAAAAAAAGTTCATGCATGTTTCATTGGAATACTGGATTCTGATTGGTCAGTCTGCTGTCTCGAGGTCACTTTATACTGCAGAGTTAAAGTTCACAGTGCCTTCCCTCTCTGGGATGTTAATAACTGCGCCTGGATCTAGGTATCTGTCAGTTCCCATTCGACAAAGAGTAATTGGTGAGTTATTAAATTCATGTCTTTATGAATCAGAGCAGCATAGCGAGTGTGTTTTAATGTGTCTCACCTGTTAGTGAATGCACTCATCACAGACACTGCAGGAAATTAGATCAGTTTATATTAACATTCATATTTTAGAATTAATATTCATAATTTATAGTAATATTATTTTTTGTAACATTAACAGCAATATTAGTTTTAATAATTACATTATTAAGTAATGTCGATAATAATATTAATTATTTTTTAATAATTACGATTTTAACATTGCATTGATATTAATACAATATTAACATTATAACTATGAATGCATAATACAACAGTTAATAAATTATTAATTTATATTAATTTATTGTTTGTTTGGTTGATTCAAGTCGTATTTGTATTCAGTCATTCATTATT
This sequence comes from Carassius auratus, assembly GCF_003368295.1. Lineage (NCBI taxonomy): Eukaryota > Metazoa > Chordata > Actinopteri > Cypriniformes > Cyprinidae > Carassius > Carassius auratus. The sequence goes on along the minus strand of NC_039245.1, from coordinate 16,770,539 downwards.
TATTTTAATATTATTTTAATGAATATCAATTGCAGCATATGTTTTACTTTTTAATCAATCAATGAATAATTTGATTCATTATTTAATATATTAATATTAATAGCATTATTAGTATTGATACAGCAACAATCCTTTTTAAATTAATATTAATCATATCAATATTCATATTAATCATGCATTCTTTAATCTATATTAATATTATTCACTTTTTTAACAATAGTTTTATTCATACAGTTACAATTCAAATTAAGTTGTAATATTAATATGGATTCTATTTTATAATAACATTTAATATTTATTTATATTAATAGTAATGTTACAATTTATATTAGTAACCTTTAATCTTAATATTCCTTTATTAAGTCCCACATTAATGTTGTTTGGTTGATTAAATGACGGATGGTGAGTTGATTGATAGATTTGTGGGTTAATAAATGAATGGATGGTTAGTTAATTATGGATGTTAGATGACGGTCTGATTGATTGGTTGATTAGACTGATTAGTGTGCATCAATTGGTTTATAACTGGTTTGTTGGTTATTGATTGATTGTTGGATTAATGTATGAATGCTTGTTTGATTTGAACCAATGCATTTGATTGACAGCTTACTTTACTGCACTCACAGATCCTGATTATATTCACTCAGAGTTGACTAAAACATTGAATATGATTCCATGAATGTCAGACCTCTCGTGATTTCTGAAGAGCTTTAGGAAAGTATGATTGAGTGCTGCTGGTGAAGCCAAAGTTGGCTAATTAGTCGTTTGGCAGCGTCTTCATCTGTGTGTGTGTTTTGAGTCTGTTCATCTGTCCCTCAGTGAGCAGGTGTGCGCTAATCTTGTGCTAAACCTCGTTCTCTGATGGTTCTGTGTGGTTTCAGAAGCGTTTAGTCATTGACTGCACTTAAGCTGCTACTTTAAGAGTTATATATATATATATATATATAGAGAGAGAGAGAGAGAGAGAGAGAGAGAGAGAGAGAGAGAGAGAGAGAGAGAGAGAGAGAGAGAGAGAGAGAGAGAGAGAGAGAGAGAGAGAGAGTTTATTTTATGTATTTTTATTTTATTTATTATTTTATATATAGAAACAATATAAAAAGTAGAATTTTATTTTTTTAAATCAGTTCTTTAAATTAAATTAAGTATCAACTTTTTCACAGATGTTGCTCTGGTGTTAATAAAACAAAACAAACATTTAAATGTTGATTTTTATTTCATTTATCGTTTTGTTTTTATTTTATTTTGTGATATTTGTATCCTATTTGTTTTTATATTGGTTTTATTTATATAAAATAAACAAAACAAATAAGTAGAATTTTATTAAATATTTGTTTTCTTCATTGCTCAAATTGTTTAAGATGTTGCTCAGATGTTAATAAAAAATATTTGTATTACAATTTTGATATTTTATATAATATAGAGATAATATTTTTTAGAGTCTAGAGATGTAAAATTTATCTGAAGCAGCTCAGATCATTCTATGAGAAATATCAGAGTGGACACTGAGACTTTTAATGCAGATTTTGGTATGTTGTCAAATCTGAGCACAGTGCGAGACGTTCTTGAGATCTCTTCTGAAGCTCTAGAGCAGATTACTGCAGACATTAGCCTCCATTTGTTCTCTGTTTACTCTCAGATGAACGATCGAGGTGTTGGGTTTTGCTGTAGAGATCTCATTTGTGATGTCTCTTCCTGTGGGCATCTAAGATCAGGCAGGGGCTTGTGGGTAAACACGTTATTTCAGCAGGGATGGGAGGATTTATCTGTGGTTCTTACAGTCGGTGACGTGCGGCGTGATCAATAGCATATCCCTGAGTGTGAATCGGCTGAAAAAAAATGAGGAGGAAAAGGAAATGACCTGCCAATGTGCCACCAGAGATACATCCGTTAAGAAGACGACCTTCATCCTGACAGTCATGTGACCTCTCTGTCTTCATAACGCTTTTTTGCTCTGTGTAGTTTTGCTCCTCTCCTCCACATGATGCCAAAGTTATGAGCCTGAGTTAGTTTAAAAAATGTTCTTTCCATTTACATTCCTGAAACATGTTTATTTATTTGTTTGTTGGAATATTTTATTTTTATTTAAGGTCTGTGTAAAGATTTCTTCATATTTAAATATAATTTTAATATTATATTATTTATGTGTTGTATTATTATTTTTTTTTTTTATTGGAAACACTGATAAAATTAGTATTATATCTTAATTTTCTGTGAATCTGAAGTCTTTATTTTACAATTATAATTAATGTCGGTTTGTATTGGAAACATTGAAAATAGGTTATTATAGATCATTTGCTCAATGACTCCCAAATCATTTTCTCAATGCTCAACAATTCTTTTTTTCCAAAGCCTTCCTTTGCGTGACGCTAATCTGAGGTGATTGGTCTGATTGGTCTGATTGGTCTCATTTTCCTTACATCTTGCCTGTAATGACTGATAAAGCAGCGTTTGTGAGCGCAGTGCTGCTATTTGTACAGTGTTACCGGGAAAATCTCTATTTTACTGCTCCAAAAGCGGCACCTAGTGCAAAGAATGAATTAGCATTTTCATTCAGACCAATGCAAAAAGAAAAACAAGTGGTAATGCTAATGTTTCATGTGGAGGTCACCATGAAGCGGTTTGGGATTCGTTTTAACTATTCACTGATTCAGTGTCCGACTCTTTCTTTTGAAAGACAATATCTCTTTACACGGTGCACTTTCAGATGTGAAAAACTTAGCGGCATGTTTTCATTCACATTAAAGGTGGTTTTACAAAAAATCCATAATGGGGCACTTTTAGCTTCAGCAGCACTCATAGACAGACAGATTGAGAGGCACGGAGAGGAAAACCCACAAGGCTTTCCTCGGCTGACACTGTGGAAATGTTGCATCAGAGTTTTCTCACACCTGCTGAGATGAATCTGCTGTCTTATTCACGAGCGCCAGCCCAGCGTCAGATCAGAAACACTCAGCAGGAGTCCAGAGAGAGACAGACAGCATCTCAGTAGGACGACACATCCGAGCGTAAAGATCACATCTGAAGCCCGAGCATCCGGCATGAGGCGGGAAACACTGATGCGCCTCAGCGTTTATGCAGCATATTGACGAATAATGCAAACCTCGCGGGGGAAGAGAGTTGCGGCGCCTCCTGAACTCCTCTAATGCAGTCCCATGACGCACTGCTTTCGCCTTTTGGAGGGAAAATGGATTGCGCCTGAAGGGGAATGTGACCTAGCTCAGATATCATTGCCTTCTCTCCGCGGTGGGAAGATTGCATCTGCGCCTGAACCACTCGCAACACATAAAAATGTCTGGCGTGGGGAAAATGAGATTCTCGTTTTGTGTGTGCAGCATTCACTTTGTATCCTTTTTTTTTTTTTTTGCAACAAATATCTGAATAAGACAAAAAGCATCGTAAAAGCATCTTCATAAGTCATACACTGTGTTGCAAGTCTTCTGAAGTCAAGTCATCAATTTTTTTATGAAGATCAGTTTATGCTCTTCAGCTCACCAAGGCTGCATTTATTTGATCAAAAATACAGTAAAAAAATGATATATATATATATATATATATATATATATATATATATATATATATATATATATATATATATATATATATTAAATAAATATAAAATAATAAAACCTATTTTATTTCACCTAGCTGTCCAAGCAGCATTTATCATTTTCATTTAGTTTAACTTGATGTATTTAAATAACTGAAAACCTACCTGAAATAAAAATACAAATTGTTTAGACTTTTATTAGAAAAAATAAATAAATTGAACATTAATAAAAATGAATAAACCAACAAAATTAATAAATTATATTTTCATATTAAAATAAAATAAATTAAAATGACAAAACATGTAATATGCTAGCAATGTTTTAATAATGCTAGAAACATGCTAAATCACATTAGCAATGTGCTTAGTCCTTCTAGTAACTGGCAAATGACACAAAAATGTATAATGCAATTTAAGAACTAGAATAAAAATGAAAACAGAGATGGTTTTTGGTGCACTGTCACTTTAAATATCTCAGTGAGCATTCAAAAGCTCTGGGTCTCTGTTTCTCACCATCGTTTATGACTTCTCTTACAATGTCTTTGACATCCCCATCAAAACATGAGGTTGAGGAGATTTCATTCGTCGTATGTGTGTGCTCGTTTTATAGCAGGCCGCTTCGCTGTTCCACGACCTTCTGCTGTAATGAAGAGAAAACAGGAGGATCTCTGCTTGCTTCGGTCACGGTGATATTGAGAGTGAGTTTCATGAGATCTCAGTCAAGGCCTGTGGTGAGCGAACACAATGACCTCCGCTGACTGACCCTGGACCAGTTCTTGATTTACAGCACCAGTCACTGCGCTGCGTTATTGAAGAACCAGGGGGATTATGGGATGTTATGGTGGGCCGACACCTTCAGAGCGGGACAGTAAAGGGCACAGCAGGAGCCTTGAATGCTTTCTTCATATTCATCTGAATGCTGTTAGACTCATTTAGATCCTCGGACAAGATAATATAGAATAAATATAGAAATTAATAGAAAATATTATAATATTAGTATTTGCTGTGCGGTTTGGACGCAGAGTGCGTCAGAAATAGTCACCTATCTTTAGAGAAGCGGTGTGGAGAGCTACTCCTGGGACGCTTTTGAAAAGTGCCGCGGAGCGTCTGGTGTAAACACAAGCATAACCATATGCTAGAGTGAACGTGATCAGCTATGGTAGCCACGTCGGAGCCGTAAAGCCGCCTTTCCACTGTCTCCGATGAACTACAAGCGACAGACCGGAAGTCATTCATTTCCAATGGAAAGTAGTGCGGGAGCTGCGTGGAGTTCCGATCACATGCGTATGCGGAAATTTCACATCCGATTTGAGTCTCAGATACGTTCAAATATTTGAACTTCTGCAACTAGACCATATGCGAACGCTCGACCGGATGTGATGTGTTCTAATCAAAACTATCGTTCTAAAACAATAGGCCTATATTGGAATATAGATAGCATTGCATTTCATTGTTGACTCCATTTAGATAAAAGAAACAACGCTGCGTTTCTCTCAGACAAATGAAATGCACTTATTCATTCAATGATAACAATAACAAAGACGAACTTCCCACCGCGCCGTTCATGAGCATAATCAGTTAGATTTCGTGAGGGTCACGCAGGTAAAATTAACCACAAAATAGCTTGAAATCAGATGCGTGTCGAGTTGCTGAAGTCTTTGAGCGTGCGAGAGTTTAATACCTCAACAGATTGTTTTATCAAACCGCGAGCTCATCAGGAGGAGAAGCGAGTCGCGTCACGTGTGCTATGATGTCATACGCATTGTGGGAACACTGTACAGGGACGCGGCCTATGTGAATAATTGATCAGAAACACGAAGAGCTTTAATGGCGGCGAGGAGTCGTCCTCAGAGAGTTTGCAGCATCTGATACCGCAAGGTTTGATGTCAGACGCAGAGAGATGAGGCAGAGAAAGCTTCGTTAGGGAGAGTTTAGAGCGGTTTGTTTATGGTGGGATGGTGAGATCAGGTCAAAGGGCAGATGAACACTTCAGAAGTGCATCAAAATCGTGTGTGTGTGTGTGAATAATAACCCCACCAGAGATTTCACCCGTGATTAACCTATTAAAGGATACATAACATACATAGTTTCACCTAATCTTATGTTAATCTTGAGTACCTAGAGTAGTACTGCATCCTTCATATCTCCAAAAACTCTTTAGTTTTATCATATTTATAAAAGAAAAATACAGCTTTCCGATTCTCTCCAGAAAAAGCCGAGCTCCTGCAGGCGTGCCATCACTGAAATGACGAAAACACACAAACGCACTTACTACACTGCGTTGCTGACCCGGAAAAACAAACTGCATCCACTGTTCGTGTACCGCTGGGTTCTTTGGGAAGCTGAAAACTTTAAACTTTCCTTCACATCCAAAAACACTTATTTGGAGACATTCTCAAACAAATCCTATGCAGCGCTGCCAACGATCTCCAGAGGAAGCCTGATCATGTGCGCGGTCTCGCTCTCCTCTGGTCAATGTGTGCGCTTTTCAGAAAGAAATGCTCATATAAAGAGTTCCACCATCGTCTACATCACTAGATCCACGATCGGAAAAAAAAAACAGCGGAAACTTGTACCAACCCGGAAGTAAGATTTTCAGCACAAAAATTCTGTCTCATTCATCCAAATTATATATTTTTTTTACTTTTGCCATGTTTAACAAAAAACATTGGTAATATATATATATATTTGAGAGTCTTAGACCTTTCCAATGATTTATAGATTGTCAAGATTAGACTAGATTTGATTGTAATAATGAAGTAAACGTAGGCGTCCCGTATTCGGGATGGGGTGACAGTTAAGGGGTTTTTATCCTCTGACTCAATCAGGTTTCACTTTCTTCAAGAAAGCATAATGTCGTGTTTGTAATTCATTACCATTAACTGTATTAATCTGCCAATCTTTGTGTTAAGCAGGTGTGAGGTGTCTGATTTCTTTTATGTGTGCTATAAGTTCAGGTCCTTCATGCTCGTGGAAGGGCTGCATGTGTTTGGAGGTCATGTGAGGAGTGTGGGGCCTTCAGTGTGTCTGCGAGACTGAGATGACTCATTAGGATTATAAATAGTGTGTGTCATATCTGTCATCTTTTCAATCATGACTTAATGAGGTGAAACTCGGAGAAGGGTGTCACTGACAAACACACACTGACTTCATCTAAAGAAAGATCCTTCAGGAGGTAAACAATAGCAGAAGGAAAAGTCAGTTTTATAAAAGCACAAGCGAATCAGCAGGAAGAAACTCATGCTGTTCACAGAGATGAAACCGTCATCATCGGGATTTAGTTTTCAGTTTACAGTGAGATTAAACTGAAGATTGTGCTTTTGACCTCACACGATCACTGCTGATCTTCTGTCATCTCAAGTGCTTTAGGGTTTGATGGCAGTGAATTACAGTTTACAGAGTTTTCACACTGAGCATGTGCAGTGTTATTTTAGTTTTAGTTATTTACTATTACAGTTTTATATTTATATTTTTATATTTTATATTTATTCATATTTCAAATTAGCTTATATTTTTATATTTTCAGTTTTTATTCTAAATTAAAGATTTTCTTTCATAAGTCATCATAAGTTTTCATCATCTGATAAATTATCAAATATTAACCCTCTGGAGTCGATTAACGCGGATACGCGTTAAGAGTCATTTTCTCCTGATAACCCCGAAAAGAAATTTTACACTTTCAGTTTTAAACGCACAGATAAGAGCAATACATCAATCGAATCTGTAAAGGGTATACTTTTTTTGGATACAGACATAATAACAACAAAACTTTGTGCACTTATAAAATAAAGATACCAAACACGGTGTGCTGTCTGCAGCCTTTGTCTGCGCTGATCTTCATTTACAAACACGTCATTAAAATGAAGTGTAACTCTGTGAATACTCAACGAAGAGACATGAGAAAGCTTGACATGTCTACTTTTAAACTAAACAAGTGCCGCCAAAAACTGTAATGCGAGCAGCTACCGTCAGATCATTTGGCTGGAATGAGAAGTAGAGTTGAGTGTCATCAGCGTAGCAGGGATAAAAAAAAGCCATGCTTCTGAATGACAAATCCTAATGACGTCATGTAGATGGAGAAGAGAAGTGGTCCAAGTACTGAGCCTTGAGGAACCCCCAGTAGCAAGTTGTTGTGACTTAGAAACATCACCCCTCCAAGACACCTTGAAGAATCTATCGGAGAGGTAGGATTTAAACCACAGGAGTGTGCATCCAGAGATGCCCATCTTACTGAGGGTGGACAGTATTATCTGGTGATTAACTGTGTCAAAAGCAGCGGACAGATCCAGCAAGATGAGTACTGAGAATCTGGAAGCTGCTGGTCTGGATGACAGTAGGCAAAAGTTGTCCAAGCAAGAGGTTAGAGTATAGCAAAGAGTGTCAGTTGCACTGTTCGTGTCCAAAGATGAAAATGTCCTGAATGTCCTGAGAGAGTAAAGGAAGTGAGGATGAAACCACAGATGATAGGAGAGAGTAAGATTAGGCTCTGTCGAAAGGTGACCTGCGTTGGAGTGTGTGCCACTTCAGGAGTAAGTGCGAGGTTAGCAGTTATCAGGAAGTGGTCTGAGGTGTGCAGTGGAGCAACCAAAGTGTTGTCCATGGAGCAACAGTGAGTGTAGATGAGGTCCAACTGGTTGCCAGATTTATGAGTCACTGTAGTAGACACTTGCTTGAGATCAAATGAGGCGAGCCTATTGTCGAAGTCAGCAGCCTGTGGTTTATCTAGGTGGATGTTAAAGTCACCAAGCAGTACCAGATGAGTACAGTCTTCAGGGAAGTTTGATAGTAACACATCCAACTCCTCCAAGAATTTCCCAGTTGACCTGGGGACGATAAATGATGACAAAGTGGATTTTAACAGAGTTGGTTACAGTAATTTACTTGTGATTCAAATAAAAATGACCTGCAAGAGATGGATGAAGATCAAATTCCCATTCTTTTGAGATAAGGAGACCAGTACCTCCACCTCTCCCGGTTGTACGAGGTGTGAAGGAACAAGTGAAATTAGTGGAGAGGGCTGCAGGAGTGGCAATGTCTTCAGGTTTGATTAAGTCTCAGTCAGTGCCATGAGGTTGAGACCGGAATGAGAAGCAATAGAAGACATGAAATCTGCTTTGTTAACAGCAGACTGGCAGTTCCAGAGACCAACTGGTATAGAGAGTAAAGTAGTAGAGGACAGAGGGACAAGCCATAGATTTTTGGGATAGGCCTGCCTTCTACGTACAGTGTGTGCTCTCCGAGTGCTCGTAGTAATAGTAGAGATCTGAAAGCACATAGTGAGTACAAGTGACCTAAATAAGTATTTGAGAACAAGTTATACAAAAAGGTAAGATGGGGAGAAAAGCAATACTCAAGTGTCTTGTTGGTGTCCTTGCTCGGTAGAGTCGATGGTCTTTACACTTGTCGGTCTTCACTTCAGGAGGCTTCACACGAGAGCTGCTGCAGTGAAACTGAATACTTTTATATTTGCCTGAGTACCTGTTATTGAAGTCAGCTGGCCACGTCTCACTATTTAGCAGACTGAAACTGGGAAGTCCCGCAGTAGGCAAGCGCGAGAACAAATGCCACTTCAGCATTTATTTACCATGGTTAAAAACACAGTAAATGAAACAAAGTTTCCTAGCAATGACCCCCGCGCTATAGTCTAATGAGAAAACGAGGCAAAACACTTTCAAACTGCTGTCCTTTTCTGTTGCTCGACTGTTTCTTCAAATTTTAATGTCTCTAGAATTATTAATGAGGTTCAAACACTTTTTGCATGACAGTCGCTGATCAGAAGGAATAAAATCTCCATGACTAAAGTTAAAGATTTATGATGATTTCATTACTTACATATAGTGTTTTTTTCTATTTGTATTTTAAAACAATTGTGAGATGTAAACTTTGAATTCTGAGGAAAAAAACAAATCAGAATTCTGAGAAAAACAAACAACATAATTGTGAGATGTAAACTTATATTTCTGAGAGAAAAAAAATAGAATTGCAAGAGGTCAACTTAATATGAGGTATAAACTTCTGAAAAGAGTTCTGAGAAACAAAACCATAATTGTAAGATGTAAACTTAGAATTCTGATAGAAAATTGCGAGAAGTAAATGTAGAGTTCAAAAACTATTAAAAGATATAAACTTCAGAAAATGAAAGGTCAGAATTTAGTTTATATCTCACAATTCTAGCTGTTTTGTTCTCTCTCTCTGAATTGTGAGATAAAAAAAAGTCTCTGTTGCCTTTTTTATTTTTTATCCTGTGACAGAAGTGGGCTTTCATAGCAACAGTGCTGTAAGTTAATTTGCATTTAAAACGTTTGTCCAATGATAAACACCTGACAGCTCTTTTCACTCAGTTTCTCCACCCATCTGTGCCTTGGTGGCTCGGGAATTTGTGTTAAATCGGGATTTTACAGTTTTTTGTTGTTGTTGCTGGTGCAGAGGAGAGGAGGAACCTACGGCATGCATGGGTGGCAGAAAATTGCATAATCTGTGCTGTGTTTCTGTGTGTGTGGGTGTTTTCCTGGCCCAAAACATCATAGAGAAAGCAGCATGACTCCACCGAGGAGGAACACCTGCCCCACACGTGTCTCTCTCTCTCTCTCTCTCTCTCTCTCTTTCTCTCTCTCTCTCACACACACACCTCCATCAGAATCTCTCATACTTATGGGTCTCAGAAACTCTGAGAGGAAAATATTAGTTTAAATACTGAATACCAGTCAAAAGTTTCAAATAATTAAAGGGGGGGTGAAATGCTCGTTTTCACTCAATATGCTGTTAATCTTGAGTACCTATAGAGTAGTACTGCATCCTTCATAACTCCAAAAAGTCTTTAGTTTTATTATATTCATAAGAGAAAGATAGTCTGTACCGTTTTTTCCCAGAAAAACACGAGCGGTTGGAGGCGTGACGTGTGGGCGGAGCTAAAGAATCACGAGCGCCAGTAGGCTTTTGCGTAGAAAGCATCTGGAAGCTGTGACATTACGGTGAGGACAAAACCAACCAAAACAAACCATGGCTAACAGTCAGATTCAGCGTATATTTATGATCCAGAATCAGATCCAGAGGCTGAAATTTAACAAGAGCAGCATCAGTAAAGGCGTCTCTATGTGGTATGTACTGAAACTGTATATATTTGCTTAGCGGTTTTGGAAAATTATTAAGTTCCACTTTATGTCGTCTTTTTTTTTTCTTTAAAGGTGTACATGTGGGAAGTGCAGTTTGATGACAACATCGCATGTTGTTTACTTGATGTGCTTACACGCCGATAGCTAAGTTAAGTTCGCTCTCGTTCTGATCAGTCTCTGCTCTCAGTGCTCTACTATACGGGAGCGCACGCTCTTCCGGCAGACGCGCCCTTAGGACCCATATAAGGAAATTCCGCTCCATCTAACGTCACACAGAGCCATACTCGAAAAAAAAAACTTTACGAAACTTGTGACAAACCGGAAGAAGTATTTTTGGAACAGAAATACTCCTTCAAACGTACAACTTAATTTTTGAAACTTTGTCCATGTTTAGCATGGGAATCCAACTCTTTAACATTGTAAAAAACTCAGTATGCATGAAATAGCATTTCACCCCCCCCCCCTTTAAGATAATTAATTCATCAGTGAAAAGACTGATTCAAGATCTAAAGGTCACTTATTGACTTCTTGAATCAATGCTATTGAAGCAAGTCTATAAACTTCATGGTTGATTTACAGTGTTGGGGAAACTGGAGAGTAGATGGTATATTTTATTTGTTGTTATTTGTATTTTATAATTTAATAATACATATTAAAAACATAAGCTCTAAAGCTCATGTTCATTGTGAGGTCTAAAGTCATTCTTTAATGCTTAAAGGTCTATTGTGAGCTCACCTTTAACATTTAACAGATGAATTCATACTTAATGCAAATGAAAACAAGCTAAAACACTAATTTATCAAAAACATCCTGACGAAGAGCAGTAATGATGAAAACATACTGATCAGCTGCTTTCATGATACTGTAGACTTTAGTATATACAGTACATAAACTAAAATAAATAATGCTTCTCAATGTTATTTGAGAGCGAGACAGTTTGATTATTGCTTCCGTTTGCTTGAGCGTAAATCTTTATTTGCTATATTATTACTATAAATAAAAGAGTGTTTTGTGATGGAAACTTGGAAAAAGTTGTTTGTGGTACAGCTACAGTATTATGAATCCAATTGAACTGGTAAGTGTTAGTTAGTAGTATCACTAGGTTTAGTTACTATTCTTCCCATCTGAAAGACCAGACGAAAGCAGTGCAAGTGAAAGAGAAGGAAGCATTTGTTGAAAGACGAATGGAGGAGAGAGCATGAGAGAGGTCAGACTCACGCTATGTGTTCAAAACCCCGTAGAAAGAGCTTTTACTTGACTTTGCAACTTACCTGCAGGTTTCTCTCTCTCTCTCTCTCTCTCTCTCTCACACACACACACACACACACACACACCTCGTCCTCTGACAAACTCTCTGATGTTTAATTCATTTCTCCTCCGCACCGGAGGAAATTCATAACAGCATAGGGAGAAAGGGTGGGAAAGAGAATGAGAGGAACATTGTTGATGTGACTGTGGGAGGTTTAGCTGGGACACAAACACTAGTGTCGTGATGTAACATACAAAACCTTGCTTTACATAAGAGATCAGGTCGGCATCAGATGTGACACTCTCTGGCACTCTCTGAAGTCAAGGAGAGTGTTTGAAAGTGGTTTGAAAGTGGTTTGAAAGTTGATCTTTTATTTTTATTATGTAATATTTTATGTATTGATTCATTGTTAATGTATCTGAATATTTTCTTATTATTATTATATAAAGTAAATACATTATTTACATATAATTTATTTTAAGTTTATTAAAAAATATATTTTTATATGTATTTTTTAAATTTTATTATTTATGTATTTTTTTTATTTTTTTTAAGGCATTTTCTAGCATAAATAGTAATGTTCCTGTAGGATATGCTAAGTTTGATGCATGAACTGATAAATGTATACATTCAATGCAATATAATTGATTTGGTTTAAAAGCAACCCCAAATGCATAAATAGAAATGTGAATGACCAAGTTGGTGAGATAAAGTCTTTTAATGTGTAAACACACGTCTGGGAAGGTGTCTCGTTGCTTTTCATGTGCACTGTAAGGTCCGTGTTAAACTGGTTTCCAGACACTCATAGATTTATTGTTGTTCCTCTTCCTGTGGCTCTTTCTCAAATGTGAGGCGGGCTGGTCACCTTGGCAGTGTGTTAACTTCAGTACTGATGGAGTTCACACTTGAGCATTGTCAAGCCGTGATAGAAAAAAGCACCCTGGATTGCTTTTTAAAAGGTCATGTGGTCACTTTAAGCTTTTTATTTCTTCACAGAGACCCATGATGTTGTTCAAGGTTTTTAAATGAAAAAAGAGACAGAATTTAGTTTTCACAGGGCCATTTTTTTTTATCTTGCAATATTAAACTGCCTTTTTCTTGTGCCTTTAAGACTTCTATTTAAGAAGGTTAGAATGGTACACAGATATCACGGTTCGGTACGTACCTTGGATCAAGGGGCACAGTTCGATACAATTTCGGTACAACAGAAAAAAAAAAACAAATCTACTATGCTCTGTTTCTTTTCATTTATGTTGAACAGACAGTAAAAATAAACAATTTTCCACCTAGATGTGAAAATACTAAATATTATTGCATTTTGTTAAATATATATAATCTGCAGTACATATATACAGACAATGAATAACTTCTTGAAATATTTCCTATTTGATATAGTTTACAGATAAACAAGGGAAAAAAAATTGTGTGACACGTAATGTAGCCTATATATGCTGAGTTTCAGTTCATTTTTTTCACAGAATGGAAACTCAAATGACAGAAAGCAACATCCTATTTTCTTTATTTTACAAAAGCACAATGTTTTATTTTCATTGCGAGTGTACACAAGTAAAAGCAGACATTTATACAGTGATACATTATGAATAAGACAGTAAGTGTTTAAAGTTGATTCTGCTGGTATAAGGAAACAGTTGAAGTGATTGCGCTGGCATGCGTGAGCGCACACACACACACACAACACATCAATTCCAGCATTGTTAACTTGACAGAGCAGTTGGTACTTTATCAAAATAAAATACAGTGAACCAAACATCATCGCGCCCACCTCTGTTTCACCACTGGAACTGAAGGACAAAGTCTATAATTTACATAATAAATAATAGTTTAGTATTCAGATATGTTACATCGCAAATATGGAAATATTATGCAATATTTGGATTTGTGTCAAATGAGATGGGTATGATACACGAGCCCAAAGCTCCATTTCGCAAACGGTTAATTGCAGAAGCCTTTAAAGTACACTCCCTTTGTCAGTCTGTGAGAGACATATTCAGAGTCAGCACACGGTCACTGTCTAGTGGGATTTGTTTTCAAGTGTGCAACATTCGCTGTTCTTCTGCTAGCGGCCGATTATCAAACAGTGTTACATTGCTTGCGGGCGCCACCTTCTGGATTGGGGGTGAATTGCCTGTATCCATTGTAAGGGCTCATGCACTGAAGCGAGATAACCGTAACGTGACGGTTTGGTATGAATACATGTATCGTTCCACCCCTACTATTTAAACATTTTCTTCAAAAGTGTAATGAAATGCAGTGCTCAAATATGTAGTTATTCAACCCTCCACGGGGCTTATTGTGAATTCGAAGCTTGAAAAAATAATCAACTTTATATTTTATGTATGTTTAGAAGTAAAATAATTTTCCAAATTTTTTTTCTACATGTGATCTTTGACCTTTTTTATGGTTCTGTCATTTTTGTCCAATAAGGGCAAATTATGTTTGGCAAATTGTCTGAAACTTTATGTACAATCAAATGTTTTTTTCACAATCTGAAAGTGTCTTACCATAAAAAAATAAATAAAAAAATTCTTATTGAACATTCAATTTCTTCTTGTGCTGCTATATTTGATTTGGAATTCACATGTGAAAATGTCTTAAACCTGACACAAATTTGGATTAAAACAACTTTTACATTATGTTCCATCTTGGAATTTCAAATTAATTATCATAGCACTAGTAAAAGTCAAGGACAATCCTTTTTTCAGTGTGCCAACACATTCCACAATGTAAGTAGACTTTGATTTGTGCAGTCATCTTTTTTGAGCATCACTGCCTGTCAGAATAGTATTATGCCAGCTGAGCTGACATTGGCATCTTTCCTGACCTCTGGTAGTTGTATGGATCATATCTTCCAAACTGGTGTACAATAAAGTTCCCAAATGCCTGACTTTCACAACAACCTATTCTTCATCACTACCCTCACCGACATTGCTTCTTTTCTCCTTGGTCCTCAACAACTACTTTTATTCCTACAACTTCATTTTCTGATGCGCTTCTATCACTATCATTAATACAACCGGAAATAAGAAGCTAAAGATTTGTCTTTCCGTCTACCAAAAAATTTACAAAAGGCTACTATACTGCCTGCCAATGCTGAACGATAGAGATAGCTACACCAAATCGGCGAGCGTGATTTCACCAAGTACAACATTCCAATCAACAGAACATATCTGTTTTAGGTTTACTATCAGGGTTAGGTGCTTCTATACCCTTATTAATCAGCTATACTTCCACATAGACTTAACCCACAGGGACTGGGTGAAGTCTATATTTTATGTTGATCATCAGATGATGTTGATCCAGGAGTATGTCTTACTTGGCAAAATCACAGGATCAATATGCATCCTATAAATAGACTTTGTCATTTATGCTTGATGCTATAGAAATGTCCTGAGCTCAAGAATCGAGATGAGCGCCTCTCTTCAGTCATGCTGGTGTCTTGCAGTAGGTGGAAGTGTGTGCTTTTAAGTGGGTTTGCCAGAAAATAGTATGCCAAAAGTCGCCAGATGGTCTACTATTTCAGGTCGATTTTTGAAGTTTGGATCCATGCACACATTAAAGGCTAATATTACCTACAATCCATTGCACTTTGTAAAATGATTTGGTTGAGGACTACAAACATGAATAAAAAAATGCTCAAAAAACTACAAACATGATGGATGCTCGCAACCAATAGTTAAGTAGAGAGGTTTAGATAAAGGGGTCTGAGTTACTAATAATCAACATTTATTTAATGTTATCTGTGTTAAATTCCATCTGCAACAGCAATGTAAACTTGTAAAAACTCTTTATCAGCAAATACTCAATGATTTAGATCAGATCAGGGGCGCATAAAAACTGATGGGGGGATTTTCTTTTTTTTTCAGTTTTTGAGTTATTTACTTCAGTCTGTGTGCACTGAATTTATTTAATACACAAGTTTTACAATTTGGGTTAATAAATTAACTTTTCATCTTGACATTCTAATGTACGTTTGTCATTTCCGGTATTCAGGGCCTTTTGTGCCCCACTCCCCAGTAAGGATAAGACCTCATTGTATTAAAATCCCGAACAATATAAATGTTACAGCTGTTTTTTGTGATAAATAACTCCATTTGAACTTTAAGCATATTAACAGTTTGAAGCATTCACAGCATTTTAAAACACAGAATGGTCCAAATAGTAGATATGTTTGGTCTTCCATTTCAGAAATTTGATTTCATAAATGCTTAAATTTATTTGCCTGAGCTTGACCAAAATAAACTTTCAAATATTTTACATTTTCCTATCATGATTACACAAATAGTGTTTGATTTTCTGACCAATGAACACAAGCAAGACTTGCTGAACATCCAGTTACCTTTTAACATCCTGAGAGAAATGTGGAGATGTTTGTCAGTTTATAAACATCATTATGCATGCATGAAGTGGGAATCTGAATGCGTTGGGCTCTGTGTGTGATTTGTATTCATGCACAGGTGAGTATTTGCGTCTCTGATCGGGTTTAATCTTTGATTTGGATTGTATGTTTTGAATGAGAAATTAGCTAGGGATTATCTCTTTCGTACAGGTTCTCATCTCTGATTCATCCCAAATCTCAGCAAATGTAAAATTAAAAACCATCACGTCATGCATGACAAGCCGTTTGATCAGAACATTAGCAGGATTCATCTCTTCCTTGTGTTTAATTAAATGTCTTTTTAAAGTGTCAGAAGACATCAACAAAATAAACGTCTCATATTCAAGAATGGATTATGATAATCGAATGATTCGAAAAATGCATTTTGCAGATTATCTTGAGTATCTTGATCGATAAACAGACGAATGGACATAGATTTGCATTTATGCATTTATCTGATGCTTTTATACAGTTTGACTTACAGTGCATTACTTAACATATGTTCCTTGGGAATCGAACCAACAACCTTGTGCTGCTAACGCAATGCTCTACCACTTGAGATTCAAGAACGGATGGATGGATGGATGGATGGATATAGGGTCCTCTCACTCAGGTCTTTATTTTTCAGACTGTGTGTTTGTGTTTAGGATCAGCGGAGGGTCGCGTGTCCCGTGGCGTGTAGGTGAAGTCGTCCTTTTGTGCGAGCGTTTCTCGGCTCTGCCCCTCATTGTCCGGGGCTGTTATTATCTGTCCCGCCGTTCCTCTCATTCATTCCAAAATGCCACTCTCTACCGTTCCGAGTTCTGGTATCCATGGAAACTCAGAGCTTTGAAAGTTCCATGTCATTTTATGACCTCCCACAAGCACACACACATTGGTAATATCAGTTCATGCTGTCTGTGTCTCTCTCTCTCCATCTGTCTGTCTCTTTCTGTCTGTGGAGAACAGAGGAAAGTGCTGCAATATATCATTCATCATGGAGAGCTTTTGAAAAATCATTTGTAATTAAGAGCGGTACACCTCAAAATTGACTAAAGAAACGAATGAATAGATTCTGGTGCTTCAGGGGAATTTGACATTTTAAACTACTGCAGCAATAATTCACAGAGTACTTCATTCAAGAAGGAAGCTCAAGTAGGAATTCATAGCAACAGGCTTTCTAGAGCTTTTCTTTCATGCTTTTAAAGTGGTTTTACCTCAAAAATTTAGATTCTGTCTGGTTCAAGGGCTTTTAGAAGAGGTGCAGCAGGCAGATTTTATTTATTTGTTGTTGTTATTCTTTTTTAAAGGGTGTTTATTATTATTTGAAGACTGATATTTATATATTCTGTTATGTGCAGTTTTGCTTTGAAAACAAATTCAAAGGTTTTATTTAATATTTGATGATGATATATTTTTATTTTACGCAATTTTCATATCAAAGTACACTTACTCTAGTTTAAATGGTGTTTAATATAATTGTAATTTTAATATTTATTGTATGCAGTTTTGCTTTTGAAGTATTTTTACCCTGGTGTAATTAATTATTTATGTTATTTTGAGATAAATAGTAATATATTTTATCTAATTTTTCTTTTGAAGTAATCTTTTCCTGGTTTATATCATTTTTAATATAGTTTTTAATAGACAAATTTCTGTCTTTTATATAAGTTTTAAAAAAAATATATATTTACTAATGCATTATTAAAATCAAAAGTTGTGCTTGTTAACATTTGGCACTGCATTGTGAATGAACATGAACTAACAATGAATGAATGTGTTTTCATTAACTATCATTAATGAAGATTAATAAGTATTGCTTATTGTTTGCTCATGTTAGTTAATGCATTAATTAATAAATTATACTAATGGAACCTTGTGAAGTGTTACCATGTTTTTAATTAAATTCTGCATTTAAAGTGTGCTTAGCAATTTTGCCTTTGAAGTTAATTTACCCTAGTTTAAAGATTTTTATTTGTTAATTTTTTATGGTATTTTAAGATAGATATTAATATGCTTTATTTTATGCAGATTTGCTTTAAAGTACACTAACTCTGGTTTAAAAGATGATTAAAATTATTTTAAGTTTAAATTGTGTATATTTTATTGTAATTAATGAGATTTCAAAGTTGTTGTCAGATTTAGCTCACTACTTGGCACTACGTTGTCACCAAACAACAGCCAAATAAATCAGGTACATTTATATTGATATTCCGCTATCAATATTTTTACCAACAGTTGTTCAGTTTGACCTGACCATGTTTTGCTTAGTGGTATTTTTATTTAATTGCTAATGCAAACTTTTTACACCAAAGACTGAACTAAATAAGCATTGCTTGGTCAACAAAGTATTGATAGTTGTGTAAATACAGTCATACCAACAGCTGTCTGAAGTTTTGTTTGATTGTAATACATTACAAACCTTTCTATCAAAGTTATCTGACATTATCAAGAATGATTTGTTCTGACACAGTCTAACGCTTGAGTTCTTGTCGTATTATATTACCATTTTCGAAACTATTGCAAATAAACTGGTGTCCAGGTACAGAAACTGAATAATCAAATGTAAAATAGAAATGTATAGTCTTCAAAGTAAAAATGAAATATACAGTCAAACCAGAATGTATTCAGACGCTTTCAACATTACTCACATTATCACCTACAAACTTGAAAAATCTTAAACATTGTGTAAATATCACACACACACACAAAGAACAAGCATACAAATTAAACAATTTCAAACAGGGACCAATTGTATAATCTGCATCAGGGCCCCACAATCTCTATTGCTATAGAATATTTAATAGGATTAATTAATCAATTTAAAAATTAATATTCTATACAATATTTACACTGGACAAATTTTAAACGCAACACTTTTGCTTTTGCCCCCATTTTTCATGAACTTAACTCAAAGATCTAAGACTTTTTCTATGATAACAAAAGGCCTATTTCTCTCAAATATTATGTACAAATCTGTCTAAATCTGTGTTAGTGAGCACTTCTCCTTTCCCGAGATAATCAAGATGCTGATTAGACAGCACAGGTGTGCCTAATGTTCACACAAAATGCGAATAGAGCGTCAAATTCGTGTCTACCGCGTCTAGTTTGCCACTTGAGTATTTTGAATGCATTCGCGCGCCTAGAGCAAAATAGACGCGTGTAGAAAGCAAAAGTTTGAAGCGAAATTGACGCGCGTCTGAGGCGAAATCCGCTTCTTGTGGGAGGGGCAAGTGCTAGGCGGTTGTCTGTTTGCAAGATGGCTGATGTTGATCGAGCACTCGGGTCTTTTCCACTTTTTCCTGCACACGTCCTCTGAATAAACGCATTATCTTGTTAGCGAAAAGTACCTGTAGGCTATATTAGGGGGAAAATGGTTGTAAAAAAACAGCGCGAATCCGCGTCAAGCACAGAAATGCACAAAAGCACAATTTGCGCGTGTGCTGGTGGCAGCTGATAAGACGTGTGTGTGTGTGTGTGGCTTAAGAGAGAGGAGGTGATGCTTAATGGCTGCTGATAGTCTTATCTTTTACCCATAATCCTCTCTTTGTGCTCTCTGAGGGCCTCGGCTGGCCTGACGACACTATCAGAGTCTCAGCGGTACAGACACTGACAGACAGCTCATGCTGATCACAAACACTTTCACTCCTGTAAAGGGTTGAACGTGAACTTTACAGTGAACATTGATTTCTGAAGGATCGTGTGACACTGAAGACTGGAGTAATGATGCTGAAAATGCAGCCGATCACAGCAATTAATTACAATAATAATAATAATAATAATAAAAAAAGAACGTTTTCTATGTGAATGTATTTTAAAATGTAATGAAATGTGTTTTTGAGGTTTAAGGTAAAAAAGAGAACACATTATTTTCCACTAACTGTACATTATGATTTCTCCTCTATGCCCCACCTCCCTGAAACGCGCCAATTTTTACAAAGCTCATCGGTCTGAAAAGCGAGGTGTGCTCTGATAATATAAAAAACTAAAATTGTAGTCATGGCCTAATGGTTAGAGAGTTGGACTGGCAATCGAAAGGTTGTGAGTTCGAGTCTTGGGCTGGCAGGAAATGTAGGCGGGGGGAGTGCATGTACAGTTCTCTTTCCACCTTTAATACCATAACTTAGGTGCCCTTGAGCAAGGCATTGAACCCCCAACTGCTCCCTGGGTGCCGCGGCATAAATGGCTGGCCACTGCTCCGTGTGTGTGTTCACTGCTCTGTGTGTGTGCACTTCGGATGGGTTGAATGCAGAGCACAAATTCTGAGTATGGATCACCATACTTGGCTGAATGTCATGTCACTTTCACTTTTTTTTTTTTTACTGTGACTGACAGCACTGAAAGAAGCAATAGGCTTTACATCACCTCCATTTGCATCTAATTTAATCTCTGTGTGGAAATCCAGTGTAGCAGTGTAGCATCTGCAGATGACTAACAGGCCTATCAGGATGTTCAGAACTCCAGGATTTCTCTGATTCATTTCTTACAATCCCATTTTACTTGCGTCTGTCTGTCTGTCTGTCTGTCTGTCTGTCATTCTATCGTCTGTTTTCTAAGTTTAATATGCTGCACACCCTCTGATGTTAATGAGGTTTAACACCTACAGCTCACAAACTCACCACCAAATGCAACTTTCAGACGCCATCTATATTTTTTTAGCAGTCATGGAGTGGAACGCACAGGATTGTGGGATATCAAAGGCAGTGAAAGATACATCTTTGCTCCCTTTCGAAATTCGATTAGAAGAAGGTACCTCCGGAGACAAGAAGTGAAACATAATTTGGATTCAAATGTGCCTTGATGCCTTCCTGATTTGGAATTTTGCCTTTCAGGTGACCAATGAACTGAGGAGCAGGATGTGAGTGAGCTAATCATTATTTAATTGCTTTGTTTGTTTACTTGTTTATCATTAGACTTTGAGGTAGCTCTTCACATGTGGTCACACATGCGTCATTGTTTATGATTTTTGATTATAAACACCACTGCTCCTCCATCACTATTGTGTTTGGGAGTTTTGTTCAGACACCACACAATTCAGATTTGTTGTTCAGATCCAACATTTGGGACATATTTTCTGCATTCTCCTACAATGTGAAAATCAAACCCTAGATCAAGTCAATAATGCTTGATGACAAAAAAAATAAAATAAACCATAGTGTTTTGATGTTCAGTCCCATTCATCTGCACTGGAGAATGAATAATTAATATAGTTGCAATATTTTACCATTTGCATTGTATTTACTTGCTGCTGTTTATTTTCATAGTTTAGTAATTTTACTGTATATAAGATTATAGTGAGTTTGATTATTACCTATTTCTGTCATGGTCTAGTTTTGAATTATAAACACCTAATTTTTTGATTGGAAAATTTAATTTCCAATCAAGCTGTAATTTTATGAAATTAAGCAGAACATGGCAAATGATTGTACTATATATATTTAGGTCTGCTTTTAATGAGTTTAAAAAGCAGTTTACTCAAAATGTATTATTCTGTCATCATTTACTCCCCTTCATGCTGTTCCAAACCTGTATGAGTTTCTTTCTTCTGCTGAACACAAAAGAAGATATTTTGAACAATGTTGGTATTCAATCAATTGATGGTAACCATTGACTTCCATAGTATTTTTTATTTTTTATTGTGGTGTAACAGTGATCCAGTATACTACTGTCTCTGGTGGGACATGTGATGTGCTGTCTGTATTTTGGCAGTTCATGGGAGAGATTGGCTTTATTAAAGTCCCCAAGAATGATTAAAACAGAGTCCGGGTGTTGTTGTTCTGTGTCTGTGATCTGATCAGTGAGTTTCTGTAAAGCTGAGTTCACGTGCACTTGCGGAGGAATGTTAACTCTCACCAGAATGAAGGAGTGAAACTCCCGCGGAGGATAGAATGGCTTGTAGTTAATGAAGAGCACTTCTAGATCAGGACAGCACATCTTCTTTTACACAGTTACATCTGTATACCACCGTTCATTGATGTAAAGTCAATATAATAATTTTTTGTGTTATTTATTGTACTACAGTTCACATGCCAAAATGCTGTTGGATGTCATTTGCCAAAAATGATGTGTGACAGTTATGTTGAACTTAACCCCTTGGGCACTTTTAAAATGGCCTGCTAAGAAAATTAATGTCAATATAAGCAGGCGTTCGGTTGTTTAACAAAGCTAGAGTTGATTTCCATTAGCTACTAGCTGCAGGTGTGCTAACATCATTCCATACATGAGTCTGATCAACACAAACTAGCAGCTAGCAGGTCATTAGCGTGTCCCGTCGTAGTCATTAACCGTCACATCACGGCTGACTGCATTTCCTCCATGAGATTCTGCCTCTGTGCCTCCATTTGCTTTCATTAGTGACATATTGATTGATTTATGTCCTGATTTGACTCATTAACCAGGGACACTTATAAATCTCTGTGTGGGGAAAAAAAAAATTAAGAACAGAGCAAAAGGTCTTTGAAAGAGAGTTCAAGTTTCTTAAACATTAAGTGAGGGCCAAACAGCGCCTAAGAAAGATAGATGATATTTGTTGTGGTCTGCTGGTGGACCCTGTCAACAGTGACTCCATAATTCATTTCCCCCATCATAGCTTCACATTAGCAGATTTCACATTGTAGCAGGTGCAAACAGATAAAGCTCAATGTTCATCAGCTCACAATAAACCACAATCACTCCCGTGAGCTTTAAAATGTGCAGCAGAAATTATGTCATTATGACTTTCTGCTTGGAAAATGCAAATTTTCAACAGAAATATATCTATTATTGTTAACCGTGCATATATATAAGTCTCAAAGCCTGATTTAATTGCTATAAATGAGACCATTAGCATGTTCCCTGAAGAAATCAAACATAAATCAAACATAAAAAAGTCTTCAGGTTTTGACTTTTATTTCCATATGGCAGATTTGTTAGTTACTTAGGAATTGCAGAGCTGTTTTTCAAGAGTTTGTCTGAAATGACGCCCATCAGTCATGTGACTGTGACATGATCAAGGTCAGTTTGCATAACTATAGCAGCCCTGTATTCCACTATTTCATTCTCTCACACAGTCAGCGTAAAAGCTGTGACCTGTGTCTGCATGCTTTCTTTTGTCTGCGGGCTTTAATAAGATGTTTGGCATTCATAAATCCTTGTGCCGTCTTTTAGTGGTGGCATTTATCAGAGCGAAGGTTGAGCTTGTATTGCCTTCAGTAAATCCCTTTCAACCTGTCTGCGGAATGAATAGCATGTTTTTTAACCTTAAAATGTAATGGCTACTCACATAATATTTGACCTCTCTGATACCGAAGCGGCTCCGGAGAATAAAAAGCCTCAGCAGGAGGTGTTTCATGAATAATGGAGTACAACGGCACAAATTACAAAATAAATAAAATTGCAGGTGTTTAATTTTCAAAGGATATCCTCTGCTCATTTATAGCTGCCATTGTGGCACAAACAGGCTTCAGGAGGTTGCCGAATAGCTGCTTTCTTTGGGAAGGTTTAGCTCGTGTGCGGATATATGAGCATTATCCAGAACTCGCCCCCTCTGCAAAGCAAATACACATCTGTATTCAGGAATTAGTGGGTGTCGGAGGACTCGACTAATGTGAACAATCTATCTATCAAAAAATGTAGTTTATTTTATGTAAATGCATCAACATGCTGTTTTGGACTGTGATGTGGATGTGAATGAGACCTCAGAGCTTTGGAGGAGGAGATGATTATTTCCCCCTCCTAAGATAAAGATATGCACATTCAGGTGATGGAAGGCATCCAGAAGTTTAGACTTGCATGTGAATAGATTTCATAATGCATCATTTTTGTTTTCTCTCATGTTTTCTGCTCGCTGTAAACCCTGAGCGTGGCTCCGGTGAGTGTGCAGTGAAGTTGTGATTCAGTAATGAAGCTAACAGCAGACGTGGCTCTCCCTGCATCTGCTGGGCTGTCTTAAACAACTCACGCTCTTCTATTACAGCAGTCGATAGCTTACACACGCTCACCAGCAGACCCGGACCTTCTGCTATCAGAAATAACTTTTCACTTATTTCTCAGACTGATTCCTCTGCCAACATGATCTGGAGTAATTCTGCCTAAAATCAGTTAACATCAGCTAACTGTATGATCTAAAATCTTGAAAATTTCATGTGTGAAATGAACATTACTGAGACACATTCCCTTCTGATAACAGCTCACTCTTAATTGTAATGCATTTTCTGTAAAGCTGCTTTGAAACAATGTGCATTGTGAAAAACGCTATACAAATACATTTTAATTGAGTTGAATTCATTGCAGGACGCCATAGGTGTTTCTTCAGCTATGTGCACTTTTATGTCCCAGTGGTTTATTTTGATTAAAAATGACATATGTATTATTTAAAACTGTTTATTGTGCCTTTTCCGTTAGCAATGTATGTCGCCCATTGATTTTATTGTTGTATCCTTGTCCCAGAGTCAAATGTTCACTCTTAAAATATGAAAATTCATAAACATGCATTATTGCATGTTTAAATATAAATTACATCTTTTATATCATTATAAACATCTTTACTGTCCCTTTCAATTAGTTTAATGTGCTTGCATAAAACCTCTCAGTCAAGAGTGCCAGTCATTGAAAAACACCCAAATTCAAGGCTCATCTCTCTCTCATGCTAACATGCTCAGTGGTCAGATTTCGCTTCACAAGCTGGGAATGGAGGAAAAGGCTCATCTGCAGCCAGCCGCTCGACTGAGCTCGGGAGTAATTATGGGGCTTTTAACGTGGTGACGGCAAGATCGGACAGGTAAAATCAGGCCAGCCGAGCTCGTGAAGCATGAATTCGGCTATTTGAGAGTAGAACTCACGCCCGAGCACGAATCTACACACTCTCACTGATTATGATCATCAGTTGTGAGTGTAATAAATTACTTAAGCACAATTAGAAGTCAAGCGAATGAATCATTGGATTGGAGGGTTAAGCAAATTAAAAGCTTTAATGAGGCATAAACATTAGCTGTGTTAGAGAAGTGCATTACGGCTCTGTTTAGAGCGACGGCTCTTTATAACATCATAAGGGTAATTAATGGACTGCGGTGGGCATGTAACTGATCCGTGGCGAAGAGAGAGGATTCATGGGAGAGATTCATGCTGACATATGGCAAGCCATTTTAACATGTAATCCTTAAAATCTAGTTTTATGCTACTAGTACTTTTTAAATAGAATCTGTCATATTAGGTACCTGCTCATTAGGTACCTGAACCTACCCCTAAACCTACCTAACCCTACCCCATGTAGTTACCTTGTGTTACCAGAACGTTCTTAGATAAATACTCTGTAAGTACACTATAAGTACATGTTAGTACACGTACTGTAAAATAAAGTGCAACCGATTTTTTTTAGGTACTAGTAACTTTTGAAAGATACTCGTACTTATTCATTAGATATTAGTTCTTACTAGATACTAATTATTTCTGTAGTGACTAGTAACTATTCTACTGTTACAAGTATCTAATAAGAACTAGTATCTAATGAATAAACACTAGTGTGTAATAAATAAATATTAATCTATATTTCATAGGTATGATTCTCTAATCAAAAAGTACTAGTATCTAATGATTAAAGCGGTCAGTAATATGATGCGATTTCAAGTTTTTCTTTCTCTTTGGAGTGTTACATGCACAAAGAAAACATGTAAAGTTAAGACTCATCCAGTCTTAGGTGTTTCTGTAGCTCAAGTGGTAGAGCATTGCATTAACAAGTGCAAGGTTGGGGGTTCGAATCCCAGGGAACAAATGATATGAAAAAAAATTGATAGCCTGAATGCAATGTAAGTCGCTTTGGATAAAGTGTCTGCTAAATGCTAAATATATATCCATGCCCTCCTAAAATGGCTTGTTTAAACACGCCCCCACATGACTACATCACTGAGTGGGGAGATTCTAAACAAAACATTAGAATTGAAGATTTGGCTCCGTCTCAGTTCATGTGTACGAATTTCAACTGAATCCACAAAAGTATGCCTAAGCGTTCACACTGTTCTGATTTAAACAGGTTTTATGCATCTGCCCTAGCAACCTTTAACAACTCCTAGTAAGACCCGCTCACATCACTTTAGCACAGCCTTGATGATAAAGATGCAGTTCAGTGTGTAAGAGAGAAAGCAGCAGAAATCTGGTTTTGAGCGGGTGACCGAAATGTTCAATTAGAGCAGGTGAAAGTGATGGTGGAATTTAGTCGAGCAGACGACACATTCACAAGAGCTCAGAAGAGACGTGATATTGCTCATGTTTAGAGGTCAAGATTAAGCATTCAGATTACTGATCTGAAATGAGACAATCTGTAAACTCGTGAAGTACTTGAGACAAACAGACAGAAGTCTCAATATCAGAAAACAATATGTGAAATGTGCCCTTCTAAATGAGCTGTTTCTGAGTTCTGTAATCTCCGCAGCTGAGGTCAGTTATTTCCACTTCCGCTTGACCTTTCTGCACTTTCCAGGAAGATGTTTGAAAGCTCATAGGGGTGCTCCGATCACGATCGGCCGATCATTAATGCGCATCTCGTCAGTAAAGCCGGTTTTCTAATCAGCGGTTAATTACATCAGGTGCGTGATTTCACATAGAGCAGCTGTTACTACACAGAGCCGTTGTTAACTGAGAAGATGGGCCAATAAACGCTGAAAATTAACGTGATTTGCGCATCTTCTCTATTAACAACGGCTCTGTGTATTAACAGCTACTCTATGTGAAATCACGCACCTGATGGAATTAACCGCTGATTAGAAAACCGGCTTTACTGAGGAGATACGCATAACGATCGGCCGATCGTGATCGGAGCACCTCTAAAAGCTCAGTCCTTTAGAGAAGATGAGGGTGTTTCTTAACTATCCAGCCTGATGAAGACTTTCAGCTGACCGATAGGCCCAAATAATGAGTTAAGTGTATATATATATATATATATATATATATATATATATATATATATATATATATATATATATATATATATATATATATATATATATGATTTAATTTGAGGTTTTCTTAATTTATTTAAATTGAAAAAGCTTTAACAGAATATTGTGATTGTCATTGCTATGACTGTTAAACAAGATTTTCAGGTCTTGTTGTGCAATTAATAACCGTTTGACCTTTCACATGGGTCTCGGAACAACATTTATTCATTATAATTAAAAGTTGAACTTCTTCTACCGTTGACAGATGGAGATGTTAGTGTTAGTCCATCTCCTGACCTCCTCCTGAGCCCAAACTCACCGCAGCCAGCACATCTGTCCCAATCAAACCGCTTATTCACTTACAAGTGATGACTCATGAACTTCAGCATGAGTCGAGTGGAAATCTGATTTCTTCTTGTGCTTTCCTCTGTTGTGTGACAGATTTGCTCCTGCGGGAAGCTTCTCTCTGTCTGAAGCATTTCTCCTGGGACTTGTGTCTCGGCACTGTGTTTATTTGTCTGACGTCTCGAGTGTTTATTTGTGTGAAATAATACTGGGATGAACTTTATTCTGAATCCTTCTGTTAGCAGAGAGATGGTCTTTTGATGTGTGATTGGCTTTTTCTTCAGCTATAAGAAACACCTATATATATTAAGGGTGTGTGTGTGTGTGTGTTTGTGTGTGCAGATGTACAAGGTTAATGGTCCATCCTTCACATATTTCACAGCAGGCTGCAGAAACACTTTACCACTTTCCTTTTCACTGAAGCAAGACTCTGACCAGCTCGTGTTTTGTAAAGTCAGACAGAATAATTTTGCCCTGTGAGCGTTTAAGTTTCTCTGTCCATTACAAGATCATTCTCTTCTGGTATAGTAACAATCTATAAAGTCCATTTGCACGCACACCACACACATCTGTTTGACTGGTGCTCAATCACCGCCAGAAGAGTGATGTTTGGAGAACCAATTCAGTGTCATCACTCAGGATCTGAAGTTATTCACACTTGCTGCTGAGAAACGCTGTTTTAATGAGACACATGCTTCAGTCACTCATTTTTCTACATATTTTATAGCCTGAATGGTAAGAACTGTAAAAAAAAAAAAAACCTACAGTACTTCACGATTGATGTTTAAGTCAATGTAGATTTTTAAATGCATTCTGAGTCAGTCACGTCCCCACCCTGTCAGTCATTACATCAAGGCGGGGCTTGTGTTGTCTGGGGTATTTTGAGAATTGGCGGCAAATGCAGAAGGTTCGAGGTCAAGAGAGGGAACATGCTGAAGTCTTCTCTGAAAGTGTTATGTTTATTTCCATGTTATGTTTCATTTCTCTTTTCCTATCCGTAATGGACTGTGTGTCCAGTGAGTGTAAGCAATGCATTTGAGAAAAATATCTATTTGTCCGTTTGTCCATCCAGACGGAAGAGCACCAGTCTCTTTAAATCTCCAAAATAGAGCTGCAGAGAAACCTGCATGTTATTCTCATCTGATGTGATGCAGTATATTGAGATGATTCATATATAATTATGAAATCCTGATGCGTTTCTGAACTGAGAGCTGCAGGTGAGCGTGAGATAATGAACCGAACACTGAATAAATGTGAAAATGACAGACTAAAGGATGAATGAGAGAAGTAAAGATCAGCTTCTGGAGAAATCAATCCTACTTATTTCAGAAAACAAAGTGAAACATGATTCTGCTGATGAATGTTATGTCACAAGCAAAAAAATAAATAAAAAAATGGTCTGTTATAATCTCTCACTCATTAGTAGTAAGTGAAATTGGTTGAAAATGCTGTTTCATGTTGTAAAGTCTGCTGGGTGAATTCATAAAGCATTAGACCCAAGCACATCGTGTTCTGCACGTGAGGTGAACGTGAACGCAAACGTGTTGAGAAATGCTAATGTTCCCTTTAGAGAGAGTTGAGGTGAAACTGAGTGGAAAATCAGGAGAAGGACAGGGTAACGCCCACTCGTCCATTAGCTAAACCACTGAACACTTCCATCATCTGCTTGAACAAAGTGTGAGGTGGAAAAGGCGAGAGAATGGGGCGTTGAACACACATCAGTGACAGATAGAGATAGAGACTCTCCCTCACTACAGCATCTGCTCTCCTGCAACCAAGAAAAACTCCAGCTTTGTGTAGAGAGTTGGGCGGCATGACCAAAATAAAGATATGAGCAATGGAAAATATCACATTATAGCTATTTTTACTGTAAATTCAATTAAAATATGTTGTACATTAAATAAACCTCTGGCACTGCCTATTTATGGATGAACAAGTTCTGCAAATTGAGTACTTTTAAATCAAATTTCTTTTTCTTTTTTTTCTTTTTTTTTTTTTACTTGAACATAAAGTAAAAGATAAGATAATTTATACATATTATAATTTATGGTTTATGCATTTGGCAGTTGCTTTTATTTACTGCATCTGTCAGGAAGAGGTAATGCTTTAGTCAGTAGAATTCATAAATGCCTTTAATTATTTTTATAATTAGTGTTTATTAGAATGCAATTTCAAACAAGAATGTTGACTGAATGTTGATTGAATGCTGAAAATGAATGTATTGATAAAATGATGGATGGGTGGATGAATGGATGGATATATGTGGATAGATTATATTTAGTTTAGTTTAGTTTAGTTATTATAAAACTTATTATACGGAATGGATGGTGAATTAATGGATGGATAGAGACATGGATAAATGGATAGTTTTATTTTTATATTTTAAAATATTATAATTTAAATATTTATAATATTTTATATTTTATTTTAATTTACAAACCCGATTCCAAAAAAGTTGGGACACTGTACAAATTGTGAATAAAAACAGAATGCAATGATGTGGAAGTTTCAAATGTCTCTATTTTATTCAGAATACAACATAGATGACATATCAAATGTTTAAACTGAGAAAATGTATCATTTTAAGGGAAAAATAAGTTGATTTTAAATTCATGGCATCAACACATCTCAAAAAAGTTGGGACAAGTCCATGTTTACAACTGTGTGACATCCCCTCTTCTTTTTATAACAGTCTGCAAACGTCTGGGGACTGAGGAGACAAGTTGCTCAAGTTTAGGAATATGAATGTTGTCCCATTCTTGTCTAATACAGGCTTCATGTTGCTTAACTATCTTAGGTCTTCTTTGTCGTATCTTAAGCCTGACCCAACATTTTTGGAATGTGTAGCTCTCATGAAATCCAAAATGAGCCAATATTTGGCATGACATTTCAAAATGTCTCACTTTCAATATTTGATATGTTATCTATATTCCATTGTGAATAAAATATAAGTTTAGGAAATTTGTAATTATTCCATTCTTTTCTTTACTCATAATTTGTACAAGTGTGCCAACATTTTTGGAATCGGGTTTGTAATTTACATTTAAATGTTATTTAATTTTATAAGGAATAGATAGATCTATCTTGAGTCTATCTCTAGCAGTAATGCAATGGCAAGCGCAGAGTGTTAAAGTTTGTAAATCCACAGCTCTGATGGCATATGCAGCTCACACAGCAACATGAAGCGGTGTGTGTGAGCAGCAAGCAGCAGGATTATATGTGTAGATCATTACAGTAATCACAGCACAACAGCGTCATCCTGACCTGCTGTCATTATTTATCTTCAGCCACACTATTCACACTCTCACACTGATTGTGTTCTGAGCAAATAAATGATGGGAAACGAGGGATCTCTTATCAGATTGGATAGAAAGAGTACATTCTCTGTGCTTGGTTTTGTCTGGAATGACTGTTTGAAATACCAACTTTGATCTGGAGTTTGCATTAAGGTCCTTATTTATGAACTGAATGTAAGAAAGTAGAATTCATGATATAACTAATGTTTACTAGAATATTGTTGACAAAGTTGACAAAGACAGAGTAATATTTGATAAATAGAACGATAGATAGATCTGTCATGCAATAACATGGATGTGTGTTCCTCTTTTAGGGGTTCTATTTGATAGGTTAATTTCTGACAGATATGCTCAAACCCTTATGTATGTCCCCTTTTATTTAGCAAAAGTACAGTATTTTTTTTTTTTTTTTTTTTTTTGCACTAATATATGCAGATCTTCTTCTTGATATGTGTCACCTAGTCTCAGACGCCCACGGCCTGTTGGCAGGATGTCTGATGCATATGGCACACAAAATGAAACACTTCAGGAGTTTTGAAGTCTTCATCGGCTTGGTTTTAAGGAAACAGAACGTCACGTTCTTTATCATTCCACCTTGAAACAGATATGCCGTGATGCAAAACCCCCTCATGGAAGAAGAAAACTGTCATGAGCTCTTATCAGGGTCAACTAAGTGCTGGATTTTCAAAAGTATGTGAAATATTTAAAGTTCGTGGCATAGTATCTTTAAAATACGTCCAAGAGTTTTACACAAGGTCTGTTATAGTGGGGACATTTCCATTCATGACATTTTCCTGAACATGACACGGCATAAACTGAAATATACCTGTCACTCATACGTCCTCTTGGGCAGTCCTTGGCCATTCAAAGTGGCCAAGGTTCCCAGATCTTCTGCCATCAGTCTGAAGGTTTGGGTACGAAACTATTTGTCACCTGACTATCTGACCTCCAGTGTCATGTGGAATACATTAGTTGTCTGAGCTCAGTGTATATTCAGTGATATGTTGTGTTGATTTGAGTCACCAGTGGCCATTGGTCTGTCAAACAGATGTCATTCGCTAGTGAAATCACGTCTGCATGTTTTTCACACATCAGCAGAGTGACTGTGGTGTGACCTGGAAAATTAGCCTTTATAAAAAAGTAAGAGGAAGTTTTAACCGTCAGCCATTGTGTCCTTTCAGATGTGGTTTGAGAGCACAAGGTCCCAGAAGAGAGTCTGATCCCAGACCCTCGTCCTCCTCGCTGGATAGTAGCAGTCTTTAGGTCACCTTGGTGTCCTGCTCTGTGTGGTACAGACGGACGGATTAATCGGAGTCCATAAGGATTCCTGCTCTGCTGTCTGCATTTAGAGCTGAACACATTATCCAAAATTGAGAAGAAGGCATCAAAGTAATTTCAGATAGTTGACAACGGACCAAGTTTTCCTCCTTTCAACTAGTTTTGAAAGGAGTTTGTCTTACTACCCCTAGGGAATGCTTTCATGCAGCAGCTCATTATTTAATAAATAATATATGCTGTTTCTTTTCCAGGACAAAGTATTGCATTTTGTATTTTTAATTTATTTTTTCCTAAACAGCCTTCTCCAAAACAATCAGTGTCGATAGTGAATGAACGAGCCAATTTCACCTCATTAAATAATCTCTCCAGCCATCCTCTCTAATGAATAACAGATGTGCTCTGATCTCTCAGGAGGGATTTAGACGAAGCGCCAGTCATTGGGAGACACAGAGCTGCCAAAACCAAACGCCAGTGACCAACACATGAGAACAGAACTGCAGAAACTCTCTGGAACAACTCACTCTGCAATTACAACTCATTTACCTGCCTACCTACCTTTAAAATGTTTCAAACTTTCAAAAAACTCAACATTAAAATGTTGTCATTAAAAACAGCAGTTAAATGAATTTATTAGAATTTTGGTTTATTTAATTTGAATTGCAATTTGGACATCCTGTTAGCTGCCTTAAACTCAAGATATGATTGTTATGGTCACGCAGCGGTGGATGGTGTTGTTCGTTGTTATGGGATGTGCCGGTGTTTGTCATGGTGACACAGGGCGAGTGTGATTTCACCAAGTACAACATGTTCCACAGCTTTTCAGGAAATATCTGTTTTAGGCTTAAAATAAGTGGTTAGGTGTTTCTACACTCTTGTATATCAGCTATCATTTCCCACTGATTTTAGGAATAAATTATGGGTATTAGGTCTAGGAGTAGGGATTGTGTTTAGGCCCCGTCCACACGGAGACGCGTTTCTGTGAATACGCACACATTTTTTATCGGATAGGCTTTTTCGGAAGGTGAAACTGCAATTTGTTTTATACCAGGTCCCAGAGTGGATAAATCTGAAAGCGGGCGTCTTTGCATTTTCATGTTGACAGCAAATCCGTGTATTTTCTGAAACGATGATGTCATCAGTACACATTTCGTCCCTAGTCAAACAATTACAGTCACGGTGACCGTGACACAGCAATGGATAGTGTTGTTGGCTGCAATAGTAATCATGTCTGTAGTTGTTATGATGACACAGTATTGATTAGTGTTGGTCTCATGGTTGTTATGGTAATGTACCCTTGGATGGAATTGTTGGTTATAATGGTGACACTTGCTACAGTAATTGTGTATGTGGTTGTTATGGTAATGTGTCAGTGTTTGTTATGGCAACACAACTGTGGATGATGTTGTTGGTTGCTATAGTAATCATGTCTGGTTGTAATGGCGATACAGTAGTGTCTGTGATGTATCATGGGTATTATGGTAATGGAGCAGTGGATGGTGTTGTTGGTTGTTATGGTAATGTGTCAGTGTTTGTTATGGCAACACAACTGTGGATGGTGTTGTTGGTTGCTATAGTAATCATGTCTGGTTGTATTGGCGATACAGTAGTGTCTGTGATGTATCATGGGTGTTATGGTTATGGAGCAGTGGATGGTGTTGTTGGTTGTTATGGTAATGTGTCAGTGTTTGTTATGGCAACACAGCTGTGGACGGTGTTGTTGGTTGCTATAGTAATCATGTCTGGTTGTATTGGCGATACAGTAGTGTCTGTGATGTATCATGGGTATTATGGTAATGGAGCAGTGGATGGTGTTGTTGGTTGTTATGGTAATGTGTCTGTGTTTGTTTTGGCAACCCAGCTGTGGATGGTGTTGTTGGTTGCTATAGTAATCATGTCTGGTTGTAATGGCGATACAGTAGTGTCTGTGATGTATCATGGGTATTATGGTAATGGAGCAGTGGATGGTGTTGTTGGTTGTTATGATGATGTGTCAGTGTTTGTTATGGTAACACAGCTGTGGATGGTGTTGTTGGTTGCTATAGTAATCATGTCTGGTTGTTATGGCAATACAGTAGTGTCTATGATGTATCATGGGTATTATGGTAACGGCGCAGTGGATGATGTTGTTGGTTGTTATGGTGATGTGTCAGTGTTTGCTATGGTAACACAGCCATGAATGGTGTTGATGGTTGCTATAGTAATCATGTCTGGTTGTTATGGCAATACAGTAGTGTCTGTGATGTATCATTGGTATTATGGTAATGGAACAGTGGATGATGTTGTTGGTTGTTATGGTTATGTGTCAGTGTTTGTTATGGCAACACAGCCATGGATGGTGTTGATGGTTGCTATAGTAATCATGTCTGGTTGTTATGGCAATACAGTAGTGTCTGTGATGTATCATGGGTATTATGGTAACAGAGCAGTGGATGGTGTTGTTGGTTGTTATGGTGATGTGTCAGTGTTTGCCATGGATGGTTTTGATGGTTGCTATAGTAATCATGTGTGGTTGTTATGGCGATACAGTAGTGTCTGTGATGTATCATGGGTATTATGGTAATGGAGCAGTGGATGGTGTTGTTGGTTGTTATGGTGATGTGTCAGTGTTTGCTATGGTAACACAGCCATGAATGGTGTTGATGGTTGCTATAGTAATCATGTCTGGTTGTAATGGCGATACAGTAGTGTCTGTGATGTATCATGGGTATTATGGTAACAGAGCAGTGGATGGTGTTGATTGATATTGTAATCATGATTATTGTTGTTATGGTGACACAACAGTGGATAGTGTTGTTGCTTTCTCTGGTGATCTCATCTGGGCTCGTTAAGTTGACATAGTGATGGATTATGTTGTGGGTTGTGTTGGTGGTAGTGTTGTGATCGTTATGGTGTCACAGTAGTGGTTGGTGTTGTTGATTGTTATGCTGATAGTGTTGTTGTTATGGTGACAGCAGTGGATTTGTTGTTGGTAGCTCTCTGGGTGTCATGGTGACAGCAGTGATGGTGTCATTGATTGTTAGGGTGAAATTGTCATGATAGTTATGATTATGTTGTTTGTTGCTATGGTGATGGTGATGGTGTTGTGAGCAATGAATTCTGTCTGTGGTGTTTCCCCAGCACGCGCGTGTGTGTGTGTCACCCCGTGCAATTGTGATGAAGTCGTTACGAAGTCATTAGGAAGCCATTAAGATTCATTAAGATAGTGAGGTGGTGGTGTAGTACAGCGTCGCTGTGTTCCCAGCGTGGAGGAGAGACTGTTAATCTCACATTTTATTACTGGTCTCTGAGTTACAGAGTAAATATTAATCCAGTGAGATCAATGAGAGGCAACTCTGATTAAAGACTGTGTGTAGAGAGAGAAAGAGAGAAACACACTTGCACAATCATTGACAGTTTCCACAGTAATAAAGCCGAGCATTCATTTGCGCTCTCATTCTGTCAAATCACTCACTCACGATCAGCTTAATACTTGAAGAGAGAGACATTTTGAGACACCTCCTATCAGACGTTTGTGTGTGTGTTTTTGACAACTACTTCTAAAGATTGTCTGACGACACTTAAAACCTGTGTTTCAATGAAAGGAAGTTTTTTTGAATGATGAATTTTGGTCTTTCTGCTGTGTTTCTATTAAGACTGAAAATCAATGAAATGGTTCAACTGAGTAATTTACATTATATGCCAATTAATTCATCAAATGAATCACATATAATCTCATACACTAGAAATAGTTTATATAATATAAAGGTTTGGAGTCTCTACTGCTCACAAAGGCTGTGTTTATTTGATCAAAATACAGTAAAAATACAGTAAATGAAATATGCTTGCATTTTAAAATAGCTGTTATGTTTTTGAATATATTATCAAATGTTATTTATTCCTGTGATCTAAGATTAGAGTGACCATATGCCCTGTTCATACAGGACACGTCCCAGCCAGGATTTTAATAATACCTAAAACATCCAGAGCAGTTTGACCAATAACATGCAGGTATTGTACATAATCAACCAATCGTGGGGCTGCGTGTGAGAAGGTGAGATCTAGAGGGAACGATCAAAGCGATGCAAATATGCGCACGTGTTTGTTCAATCGATTGACTTGAAGCATCGCTGCCCCCCCCCCCCCCAAAAAAAAACAAAACAAAACAAAGTGCGCCACAATGCTTCAAGTCAAACGAACGAACGAGATGTACCTGAGCTCTGTAGCTGTGGGACAGCAGCGCTTTAAATTCTCCTCGTCCTGACCTCTGGATCTAAAGAGTCTCTGAGTGAGCAGGAGGAACAGGTGTTAGAGGAGGTCAAAGGTCAACTCTGCTGCTCAATACTGTAAAGGTCAGCAGGTGCTGAGTGGGTGCTCAGGTGTGTGTGGGGATGTTAGTTTACATACAGCTTCTGTGTGCATGTGTTACAGGAAGGGTCAAACATGAAATAATTATGTAAAATCTGAATAAGTAAATGTAAATCATCAATATATGTAAAGAAGTAAATCTGAGTATATGGTTATTAGTATATATATATATATATATATATACAGTATTGTTCAAAATAATAGCAGTACAATGTGACTAACCAGAATAATCAAGGTTTTTCTTATATTTTTTTATTGCTACGTGGCAAACAAGTTACCAGTAGGTTCAGTAGATTCTCAGAAAACAAATGAGACCCAGCATTCATGATATGCACGCTCTTAAGGCTGTGCAATTGGGCAATTAGTTGAATTAGTTGAAAGGGGTGTGTTCAAAAAAATAGCAGTGTGGCATTCAATCACTGAGGTCATCAATTTTGTGAAGAAACAGGTGTGAATCAGGTGGCCCCTATTTAAGGATGAAGCCAACACTTGTTGAACATGCATTTGAAAGCTGAGGAAAATGGGTCGTTCAAGACATTGTTCAGAAGAACAGCGTACTTTGATTAAAAAGTTGATTAGAGAGGGGAAAACCTATAAAGAGGTGCAAAAAATGATAGGCTGTTCAGCTAAAATGATCTCCAATGCCTTAAAATGGAGAGCAAAACCAGAGAGACGTGGAAGAAAACAGAAGACAACCATCAAAATGGATAGAAGAATAACCAGAATGGCAAAGGCTCAGCCAATGATCACCTCCAGGATGATCAAAGACAGTCTGGAGTTACCTGTAAGTACTGTGACAGTTAGAAGACGTCTGTGTGAAGCTAATCTATTTTCAAGAATCCCCCGCAAAGTCCCTCTGTTAAAAAAAAGGCATGTGCAGAAGAGGTTACAATTTGCCAAAGAACACATCAGCTGGCCTAAAGAGAAATGGAGGAACATTTTGTGGACTGATGAGAGTAAAATTGTTCTTTTTGGGTCCAAGGGCCACAGGCAGTTTGTGAGACGACCCCCAAACTCTGAATTCAAGCCACAGTACACAGTGAAGACAGTGAAGCATGGAGGTGCAAGCATCATGATATGGGCATGTTTCTCCTACTATGGTGTTGGGCCTATTTATCGCATACCAGGGATCATGGATCAGTTTGCATATGTTAAAATACTTGAAGAGGTCATGTTGCCCTATGCTGAAGAGGACATGCCCTTGAAATGGTTGTTTCAACAAGACAATGACCCAAAACACACTAGTAAACGGGCAAAGTCTTGGTTCCAAACCAACAAAATTAATGTTATGGAGTGGCCAGCCCAATCTCCAGACCTTAATCCAATTGAGAACTTGTGGGGTGATATCAAAAATGCTGTTTCTGAAGCAAAACCAAGAAATGTGAATGAATTGTGGAATGTTGTTAAAGAATCATGGAGTGGAATAACATCTGAGAGGTGCCACAAGTTGGTTGACTCCATGCCACACAGATGTCAAGCAGTTTTAAAAAACTGTGGTCATACAACTAAATATTAGTTTAGTGATTCACAGGATTGCTAAATCCCAGAAAAAAAAAATGTTTGTACAAAATAGTTTTGAGTTTGTACAGTCAAAGGTAGACACTGCTATTTTTTTGAACACACCCCTTTCAACTAATTGCCCAATTGCACAGCCTTAAGAGCGTGCATATCATGAATGCTGGGTCTTGTTTGTTTTCTGACAATCTACTGAACCTACTGGTAACTTGTTTGCCACGTAGCAATAAAAAATATACTAAAAACCTTGATTATTCTGGTTAGTCACATTGTACTGCTATTATTTTGAACAATACTGTATATATATATATATATATATATATATATATATATATATATATATATATATATATATATATATATATACGGTTATAAGTTTGAATATATAAATCCCTTATAGCAGAGCTACTATAAATGATTTTCAGTGCTGGGAATCCTTTTATTCTTTGCTGGAACCTCCGCGTCATCATGAAGCCGCAACACGTGATTGGCCCCTTATTCTGCATGACCTTACTGTATTTTAGATCTCTTAAACCCCATATCTAAATTTAACAGTGACCTTACTACAATTGATAAGTAGCAAACTAGGATTTTATTTGGTGCAAAAATCTAAGTAAATATACTCTAAAAACTGCTGTGTGAAATACAGCCCAAAATATGGACAAACCCAGAAATAACCGAACCGAACCGTAACCGAACCGCTGGGTCAAAACATCCCAATTGATGCATTTGTCCTTATTTTAACCAGCACTGGGTTGTATTTAACCCAGCATTTTTTAGAATTTAGTTGGTTAATAATGAGAATTTGTGCCCAAACTAAAGTGTATATATATATATATATATATATATATATATATATATATATATATATATATATATATATATATATATATGTATATTTACACACACATTTAATTAAGGCCAATCAGAAAAGTCTGATGTGATGGTTCTGAAAGGTTAAAAGTTTATATCGCTGAGGACATACTTCTGTGTGTTTGCGTGAGTCTGCTTGAACTCTCTCAGTTCTGCTGTGAGAATCAGGATCTGTTGACTTCCTCACTACTCTGTGTGTTAGTTTGTGGTTTGGAGAGCTTTTGTGCGCCTGTGGAGTCTTTCTCTGGTGCTGTCTTTTGGTTGGCACAGCTGCCGAACAGCTCTGTCTTTTCCGGCCCATGTGATGACTGGTGTGGAAAGAGGTTGGCAGTGAGGACATCTCTCCTCTGACAGCAGGCACAGAGGACGACACAATGCTTTAATCCACACAAACTTGCTTTTATTTTCATATGTTCAGTTCATTTTAATTTTAGTTAAAATTTTAGTATTTTTTGTTTTGTGAATTTTACATTTTTATATATATATATATATATATATATTTAACTTTAATTTAGTTTTAGTTTTAGTACTTCAATTTAAAGAGTTCAACTTCAACTTTTGAGTTTTTGTAAGTTTTGTACTCACCGCCAGGCCATCCAATATGTAAATGAGTTTGTTAAATCATCAGAACAGATTTGGAGAAATGTAGCCTCCAAACAGCTGATTTCTGCAGCTGACAAACATTAATGACCAGAAATCCAATTTCAGTATTAATATAAAAGTCACTGCTATTGAAAATAAAATACTATTTATTAAAATAAACTATTTAGTTTCATGGCTGTCAAGCAACATAATCTCAAAGACTGTTATGTGAACTAATGATATATGGTTTCATAAAGTTCAGATGCTCAACTGATTATTTCATAGCAGAATTAAACATGGCTAATCTAGAGCTTGTACTGTCATCAAAAGACTGAGGAAATACTAGTCTAGGTTGTATTTTTCCTCCATATTTGTGCCAACTGTTGAAAATCTACTGAAAACTTACTCAGCCTCAGGCCATCCTAGATGTAGATTTAGAATTATTTATCATTTCGTCACTTGCTCAGCAATGGATCCTCTGCAGTGAATGGGTGCCGTCAGAAAGAGAGTCCAAAAAGCTGATAAAAACATCATAATAATCCACAAGTTATCTACACCACTCCAGTCCATCGGTTACTGTCTTGTGAAGAGAAATGTTACGTTCATAAGAAACAAATACATAATTTTTTTAACTTTAAGCCATTGCTTCTTTGTAAAATATAAGTCTATAATTCATAATTAACACTTCCTCCAGAGAAAAAGTTAATCTCCTATTCTCTCACATTAAAATTCACCCACTTCACAAAATTCAGAGCTGTTTTGGACTGTTTTTGGCATGTGAACAGTGTTTGATCTGTGCAGATTTCTCTCCTGATTCAGACCAGATTACTTTTTCACTGGAGAAAGCAGTATTACGGATAGAGAATTAATCTGAAGTCAAAGTAATGATGGATTTGTTTCATACAAACCTGCATCTTTTCACTTCTGAAGACATTAACTGATGGACTCGAGCATTGTAGATCATTAGTGGATTATTGTGATGTTTTCATCAGCTGTTGGCTCTCATTCTGACGGCACCCATTCACTGCTGAGGATCCATTGGTGAACAAGTCATGTAACATTTCTCCAAATCTGATGAACAAACAAACTCATCCTAATCTTGGATGGCCTGAGGATGAGTACATTTTAGCCAATTTATGTTTTTTGGTGAACTATTCCTTTAATACTTTGGATTAAATTATATACAACTGTTTGGTAAATAACCAGGTTGTGGTTTATGCTGTTAGTGAGATTTAAGATGATGGTCATAACGGATCAGGAATGAGATGCACATACTCAAATGCTGGAGATCTTTGGGAAACACTTCATATCTCTGTGTGAAATGATCCTCCGGTCGTCTCCCGCAAGGTTTAGGGGGAAATCAGGCTCTTTTTCTCTTTTTCATCTGCGTGATTTAGTGCTGGGCGCAGCTTTGGTGTAGTGTATTTTTAGTGTAGTGGTTGTTAATGAACATTGAGTGCACACTGACTCCAGAGACAGAACTGGGGTGTCTGATTAACGCCTTGTGTGATTCCTCTGACCAACCATAGAGTAACAGTGAAAAGACAAGTGATAAATTAGTGATTACTGATTGACTGCCAGATCTTATATGAATAAACGGCCACATGCTTTGACTGAGATTTGGAGATTTTATTTCAGCTCAGATAGTTTCTGATGTCTCTTTGGTAATTTGTCATAGTGTAGAGTGAAACACTGATGTGTTTGATTGACATGTCCATTTCTGACACAACCAATGACATGATTTTGGGGGCGGGGCTACCATTTTGATTGACTCATGGCAGATACCCAATAATGTGTTAGGTGTTCGCATTGGGGCCTCTCTTGAGAACTTTTCTGAAGCCTAAATGAACAATTGGGACAGCCTCCAGCCTCATGGACAGGGCTGCTTGATAATCATAATCATGACTGTTTTGGTCAGTATTAAGATGTGGATTTTTAACCTCATTAACAGTAAAAAAAAAATGTGTAAAAATATTTAACAGTAAAAAAAAATGTAAAGTATTTAAAAGTAACTTATTGACTCATAAAACTTATCTATTGAACTTAAAAAATATATATATTTTTACGTAAAGTTTACAGACTTTAAAGCAAATAAAAAGTTAAATAAATTATTTATTTGTATATATATTTTTATTTGTGTGTATGTATAACAATTATAAGAAGAAGAACGACAACAGCAAATAATCAACATCCTAAAAATGATAGAAAAATATAATATATATATATATATATATATATATATATATATATATATATATATATATATATATATATATATATATATATATATATATATATATATATATATATATATATATATATATATATACATATATATATATATATATATATACATATATATGTTTGTTTATATATGTATATTTAAATAATATAAAATTAATAGAGTTAAAGGAATTAGAAGGTTTTGTGGATTTACTTCATTAAATATATCTAGTCTTTTTCAGAATGATTCATTAGTGTTCAAAAATGTTTCATGTTTTATTTATTTATTTATTTTATGATCTAATCAACTCCTAATGACTGTGCAAATCATGAAAACAGCATTAAAAGAGCTTGAAATCAATGATGGTGTTAAAATATCATACGTCTGCTTTACGAAAAGCCATTACCTCATCAGAGCCGAGCAGGAAAAATCAATACTTATAGCCTCTTATAGATACAACGAAAGATTGGACATGATATACTCTGTGTGATCATTTAGTGTAAATCATCCTGCTGTAATGTGAGAATATTTTCTTGTAAAACCTATCTTGTAAAATGAGTCCCTTATAATTTCAGACATTGCTAACTTTGTTCGAGTCAGTATGCATCAGCCATCAGTGATCATGTGCAGCACACCTTTCAGTCAGATGAACAATACGATTCACAGCATTTGTCTAAAACAGGTGAAAATACCATAAATCATATAGAGTGCATTCAGTTTTCCTCTTCAGATTAAACCAGCAGGCCAGATTGGGTTGCTTGTGTTTACTGAACATCTGGATCAATATGCTGTTGTTGTTGGAGCAGCTGTTTGATCTGATTGGTTAATGATCTGTGTGATGGGGGTCTTTAAAGTCACATGATCAAATCGATGAAAGTCAGGACTAAAGACTGGGTCCGTCTGAGGGGGTCTTGCTTCTAACTAAACACAACCATGTCATCTGGCAAAAATCATAATCATAAGTATTTTGATCACTACTGAAATTTGATTATTTGTCAGGATTGCTCATTGACTTTGGAAACATCATCTGTCTATTAGAAGTAGAAATAAATAAATATACACATAATTTAAATATAATAATCTAATTATAAAAAATATATATATATATATATATATATATATATATATATATATATATATATATATATATATACGTAGTTAAAATTATATATATATATATAAAATAAATAATATAATAAAAATATAATTAAGCTGAAAACAAAAAAC
This sequence comes from Carassius auratus, assembly GCF_003368295.1. Classification (NCBI taxonomy): domain Eukaryota; kingdom Metazoa; phylum Chordata; class Actinopteri; order Cypriniformes; family Cyprinidae; genus Carassius; species Carassius auratus. The sequence continues at coordinate 16,727,662 of NC_039245.1, read as the reverse complement.
AATAGTTTAATAAAATATTACATATTGATATACTGCGTATTTAATAAAATATGTAATTAAATAAAATAATGAAATAATTTAAGTAAATAATAAATATAAAAAAAAAATTGTAATAATATATGAATAAATCAATAAATAAATAAATAATATTAAACGTATAATATTTAAAATAGCTAAGTAAAATCATACTAAATAGTATCATATTTTCATATTAAAATATGTAATATTATGTTACATAAAATTATATAATACATATCATTTTATTACAATAAACAAATGCAATTCAACTGAAAAAAAAATAAGAAATAGCCAAGTAAAATAAAAATATAAATATTTCACATACTGATATATCATTTATATTTTAGTATATTGGATAAAATTGTATTTACTCATTTTTAAATCTTTTTTTTTTTTTTTTGATATACATGCATTTATAAAATCAACTCTTATTTTTAATGTGTGGAGAGAGTGTGAAGCGCTACACGAGACATGAAACTAGCACAGATATGTAGAGAATCAATTAATTACTGTTCGCATATTTATCATTATATGAGAATACCTGGCTATGTATGGACCTATCACAAGCAAGTATTACATTTCTCTTTGACCGTCCTGCATGAATTGACGCAAGAGTCCCATTAATATAGAAACATAATGTGAAGAGAAGAGACGAGACGAGAAAAGAAGAGAATGATGTTCACTAAAACTACAATTTAAAATAAATTTCAGCAATAGAAATAAAGCTGATAAAAAGACAATCGTTCAGTGTTTGTTCATGTTTTTGTTGCTGTTACGTGACGTAGCGGTGTCTGACTTGGGGCGAGACGTGGACTGATGACGTCATCGTTTCAGAAAATGTACGGATTCGCGTGCGGTGTCCTGACATTTTATCCTACCCTGTCAGATTTCCCTACCCGGGTTTACTGCGCACGCGCACATCAATATCGCGTCCTTTGTCTCATGCTAAACAACGATATTTAATGTATCTGCATTACTGTAAGGGAAGGTTTAGGGTTGGGGTAGGTGTAGACTTTAATAAAAACGCAATCTAATTGGTAGAAAATAATATTTATTGTTGGTTTCCTGTAGTTGTATCCCTTCTAGCTACAACCGCGAATATAACACATAATTACTGTATTTGCAGTAATGTAAGGGTATGATTAGGGTTGTGGTAGGTGTAGACGTTAATAAACCATAACTTTACAGTAGATGTTTCACAAAACATCGGTTTCTCTCTTCCAAAACACCAGATCCGTGTGGACGAAACGCATGTCCGATAAAAAAAAAATGTGTGCATATTCACAGAAACGCGTCTCTGTGTGGACGGAAAAAAAGGAAAAAAGAAAAATCTTGGAAACCCTCAAAATGTTGTTTCCCTCTCAAACGTGATTGGATTGTGCAGGGGCCACTGATTGGGACGGCCTATCAGCAATCACCTTCAGCTTTCAGCCAAAGACTTCATGACATCTGATTGAATTGGAGTACAGTACACACACACACACACACACACACACACACACACACAGAGTTGTCACACGTGTGTGTGGGAATGGTGTTATTCAGCTGAAAGCATTTTCTCCTGCCTTTCCCTGTATGTCAGTGTGAGAGGAAGGGGCTTAATACTGTCACTCAAATGAGCTGAATTTAATTTTTCCTTCTTTGTACGCTGACTTAAACACAGCTGATTAGCTGATTTTCTTTAATCATTATTATTTTCTCTTCTATGCTGTGTGTATAACACGGTCAGGTTCAGAGGTGTGTCAGAACATTGCTACATTGCCTTCTTTGCTGGTTTAGGTTTATTGATTTGATTGATGAAAAAACTGAGAAACTCACATGTACACACAATTGTTAGCTGAATTTTATTTTCTGATATTACACATTAATGTAAGCTGAGCATTTTCTTTGATGTTCTTGAGTATGCGGTGTGTTTAACACAGTCAGGTTCAAATGTGTGTGCATAAAATCCATTAAAACTCTAGCAGAGGTTTGTCAGAGCGTTGCCATTGTGCTGTTGCCTTGTGGACAAGTGAGAAATGATAAATAAAGCAAGATGGTAAAAAGATAAAAAATGACTTGATTTTACTTTCAATTCCTTTTAAAAACTCCAAGGTATTAACATTAACATTTACAACATGTAGATACATGTAAGCACTGTGGCAGTAGTAATGCAATATTTAGAAAATGTACTCTTGTACTCTTGATAGTCGAGTACTTTTAAAAACAAGTACTTCAGTACTCGTACTTGAGTCAAATTTAGCAAGGGTTACTCTGTCCGCCTCTGGATTTCAGACATTAATTTCACTATTAAATCTTTGACACAGCCTTACTCAGTTAATATTAAATATATAAAGGTTATATTATCCTGTATTATATACAGAATGTTTTTAATATTTATGAAGGATGATTTTATGTAAAAAAAAAAAAAAAAAGAGAGAAAGAAAAAAAAACACCTTAGCTGGTTTATTATTAAAATGTTAAAGATGAATATAAATATTTTAAACCCCAAAAAGTAATAAAAATGACAAAACCACACAACAAAAATTACTAACACTTAAAATAAAATGAAAACAAATATATACAAATAAAAGCTAACAACTCAAAATATTAATAGTCAGATTTTCTTTCTTGTTGTATTGTTGAGATACTATGATAATTATTTTATCTTTGCATTTTCAATTTTCATTTTAATTTTAGTTTAAGTTTTAGTCATTTTCTTGTGTGTTTTCATTACTTTTATTAGTTATTTTTAAAATGTCTATATATCGTTTTTATTAAAATTTATTTCAGTTATTTTGATGCATCAAATTAAATTAAATGAAAATGAGAAATGTTGTAGCTAGAAATAAAATTAGTCTTAATTTCTTTATATTTTTATTTGATTTCAGTTGCAGTTTTTTTATATAGTTTTAGAAGGTTTTTTGTTATATAGTTAAACGAATAGTTCAACCAAAAATGAGAATGGGTCATCATCTACTCTCCCTCGTGTCTTTTCAAACCTGTAGGAGTTTCTTTCTTCTGCTGAACACAAAAGAAGATATTTTGAAGAATGTAGATGGTAGCCATGGACTTTCATATATTTATTGCCAATGCTTCGGTCAGCTGATTAGTAACAAACAATGAAGTTGTTGCCAGGAAGATTCATGCAAATCAGTCACTTATGAGGGTCTCTGCTGTCTTTGAATGTAGCTCCCTATGTAGACAGTAGACAGCTTTGCTAGATTCAGAACAGATCCAGTATCTGTTTCTCTTCTGTCTCTCGTTGGAGGAGTTTAAACAGATTGTCTTTTATTTCTTCTCCAACAAACTCCAAACTTGTTTGAGTTCCTCTAATGATCTCAAACAATGAATGTCTAATCTAGACTAAGGCATGAAAGTTTCTGGCTTCTTTCCTCTTCTTTTCTCCGTGAGCTAATGAGTTTTAGCTCCCTGGACGGATATGGGGTTTTAATTGACAATTGGCAGGCAGGCAGATTGCGAACGAGTCACAAAAAAAAGAAGAAAAAACACACATTCTTTCCCTCGAGGCGACAGCATTATGCAACGACCTGTGAGGAAAAGATGCTTGAATGATAAAGTTTATGAGTTTGAAGCTGAATGAGTCTGTGTGAGAGAAAGAGAAGATCTGGACCTTTATAACATCATCATGCACCGCCGACGCTGGATGTTACACTTCTACATTAACACTAAAGAAGACTGTACATGGATAACATCTAGAGCTGAACTGAGTTAACAGATAACCCTGCAAAATACCTATGAAATAATAGTAAAAAAAAAATAAAAAAAAATAAAACCTTTTTCATGGACCCATTAATTGATAAATGAATAAATAAAATAGTTTGCATATGTACAAACTGGAATATGAAATTACAGCAGAATTTGTTTTTTTGTTTTTTAAATGGAAGTTTATTGAACCTTTTGATAAAAAATAAAATAAATAAATAAATAAATAAATACAAATTTGCATGTTTTTGTACAGTGGCTTTTTAAAATGGAACAGTTTATAGAATATTTTATTCGAATTAATTAAGTCATTAATTAAAAGTTTTGTAAAGCCTGACATATGAACTAAAAGTCAGACATATCTATAGAAAAAGTGTATATATATATATATATATATATATATATATACACTTTTTCTAAGGTTTTATGAATTTTCATTACATAATTGATGGTTTGAGATTAATAACAATATGAAATGCTATGAAACAAAGCTGTTGCTTATTTTAATAACTGCTTTGAATTTAGTATTGTAACTTAGATCAGTAACTTTTTCTCATTGTTGCAAAATATCAACAATAAACAGACTTATATAAATGCACAGAGCTCCCTATGGCTGTTTTTGGTCAGAGGATTTTGCTCTGTGTTTGCTTTGTTTGTGTAAGTTTTGGTCGGAAAAGCTTACGTTTTTACACAGATAAGCAGATTCAGAATCAGAGGCGGTCTAATTGTTCCTCAGACTAAATACACGCATGAATAATGAGCCGAGTCATGAATAATGCAAACGGTGAGCGGGACAGAACTGGCTGACGCTCAAAACTCCCCAAAATTACAGATGAGAGCGGACGGCCCGTTCGTCCAGAAACAGACCAATTTTGTGGAAATGAATCTCACCTGCTGTGTCAGGAGGATGATGGGAAACCAAATGATGGATCAGAAGATCTCTGAGTCATGTTTGTCCGCCAGGCCCCAGATAAAGGATCATGTCACGGGAAACTAGGCTTTTCATGATATCTTGAATATGACAAGGTTGTTTGGAAGACTTTATGAATGTTGGCTTCTTCTTCTTCTTCTTCAAATGAAGAAAGCCACATAAAATTCCCTAAAACATTTTATCATACAGTCATTTATATATATATATATATTAGTGCTGTCAAATGATTAATTGCAATGAATCGTTTATCGGTTAATCGTAATCGATTAAGTTTTTGTTTACATAAAATATGTATGTGTACTGTCAGAATTATTATCTATATATAAATGCACACACCAACAGTTTATATTTGGTATTTTTTTTTACATGCATATACATTTATATTATTATATTTTATATTGTATCTAAATATATTTAATATATGAATAACTTATTTTTCTTAAATGTATGTATTTGTATTTATAAATACAGAATAAATATACATAGTATTGACACACACACACACATAATAATTTCTATATATATTTTTGCATTTTATTTCATTTTCAGTATTTATTATGTGAAAACGATCTGTCCCACAGTTGTTGCATCATTTACAACACATCAAAAACGTTTCCTTCAAATAAAGTTTTGTTAAAAGTTGTGACGGTTTTATTTGTATTGATTTAATTAAAAGTATGTTTGGTTACCCAGGAAATTACATGATCGATAAAGATTTGATCTGATGTGTGACGAAAAGTTAAATGAAGATAAATATCCCTATTTATTTACCTATGTACATAACCTTTCATAAATTGTGCATGAATTCAAGATACATAAGATCCTAGCTATGAAATTTGATTTTTCAAGACAATTGAACAATTAGTCCTTTATATAAGATACAGAAGCAAAAACAGCATGTTTACTTGTAAAGGTCAGAGTGAAGGTAGATGCGAAATTGAACAAATTAAATGAAGGCTTTGTTGACGTTAACCTTGACTAGCATTATAGGCTAAGTTGACTTAGGGTAAAAAATGAAATGATACAAATAGTCATTGTGTAAGTAGTTGAAAAAACACATGATTGGTTTTTATGCTATGTGCATGTAAATTGATTGTTTCTTTGCATGCTATCTGCAATGTTTATGGTCATTTCGTGCAGGATAAGCGATATATTGAAATTAAGAAATTGCTACGCACATGCTCATATACATATTTTGTTACATATTTAATTATGTAGGACATATTAAACATGAACATATATCTGGTATTATATGAAATTGATTTGAATATACAAAGAATAATTGGCTGTTGCTATATTGAATTATGTATTTATATTATATATGTATATATTCAAATATAGTGTGAATTAATGTGTATATGTGTGTACAAATCATAAATCTTCATTCAGATTTCATGATCTTGTCATGTGGAACGCATATTTTGAGGATCTCGTCTCTCTGATGTTTATGTTCACCGCTAATGTATATGAAAGTAGGCCAACTTTAATTCAAGGGAAATTCCCGATAATGTTTACGGGACATTTTCGTTGTAAGAATGTATGGTAATATTAGGGAACATACTACCATTATGGCAGCAGCTTCTCTGTTATGACGTCATGAGCTACCAGTTCTCCATGGTCAGTGTTCGGACTCATTAGGAAGTCCCATCACACAGAAGAGGCTAGTTCAGAGGTTCAGACGAGACTTTGGTGTGTGTAATTTCAGCTGCTCCGGCGGTACACAAATAAACAAGCAGGCAGTGCTGTAAAAACAGATTTAATTAGCTTGTTAAGACAGAGTTGTGAGCGTTGTGTTCTCCCTCCAATCACGCTTTGATGAAACTCTCACTGTGAAAGAATGAAGAAGAGAGGGCAGACAATATAAATGAGACAAGGAGATGTGTAAAGGGGAAACTGGGACATGAATCTATAAAATCCAAGAATAAAATAAATGCACGTTACTCCAATCTGATCCTTCAGAAATCATACTAATATGCTGATTTTCTGCTTGACAATAACTTTATCAGTGTTCAATGTTGAGAACAGTTGTGCTGCTTCATATTTTTCATATTTTTGTGGAAACCCAAATTATATTTTAATTTATTAAGTTTAAACGAACATTTATTTGAAATAGAAAACGTACAAATGTTTCACTGTCACTATAGATAAATTTAAACCATCCTTGCAGACAAAAATGTTACATTTCTAGCATCATTTCTCCTCCACAGACATGATGTCACGTATTATAGTTGGCATTTTTCATGATATGACCCCCAAACTGATGGTTTTAAGTGACCTTTGACCTATCTGATGACCCCATCCTCTAGTACAGCATCATGATGGGATCTTCTTCATACATTCAGTTGTAATTATCATCCAGCATCCTTTTCTGGCGTGTCTGTTCTGTCAGCGCTGGCTTCACGTATGCTATTTTCAGCCATTAGAATAATCAGATCGAAATCCGCCTCCTGCTTTCAAACACACTCCTTTTCAGGCCTCGTCCGCCCTGTTAATGTGCAGCTTTTAAAGCCTGTCATTTACATGAACTGGCATGTTAACTGCCACCAGCGCACGGGAACCGGTGAAGAAAAAGTACACACTTTTGAGCGTGTATAGTAGAAGAGTAGGCAAGCTTTGGGAAATATTTTAACGTCATGCAATTGCGTCTTCAATACTCTTAAAAATAAAGGTGCTTCAAAAGGTTCTTCAAGCAATGCCAAAGAACCATTTTTGGTTCCACACAGAACCATTCAGTCAAAGGTTCTTTAAAGAACTATCTCTTTTTCACCTTTTTATAATCTGAAGAGCCTTCTTTTGTGGAACAGAAAGTTTCTTCAGATGTTAAAGCTTCTTTATGGAACCATTTAAGCAAAATGTTTATTCTATGGCATCGTGAAGCACGTTTATTTTTAAGAGTGTACACGTACCGTCACTGTAAACTGGCCTGTCAATCATCTTATCACAGTGAACATCCTCCACATTTCATTTCCAATGGAAATGGCCAAACGGATGTTAATAAAAGTTCACATTGTTAGTTAAATGAAATATAACAAAGATAGCATTAAATAAATATTTTTATCTGGTTAAAAGTTGATTATTAGTAACTCAAGCCCCTTTTTTTGGTGTTCGTATCAATATGTTAGTCTTAATGTTATCTATAAGGCAGTCTGCTCCAAAACAGTGACAAAATTCACATTTAGAAGATGTAAGCATTCAAGGCTTGCAGTTTGTCACTTCACCCACTTTTTTTTTTTTTTTTGACATCACATCGTACTTTAACTTCTCATCAAATATTTTGACCAATCAAATACTCATAGAATCTGGTGCAACCACCTTTTATCACATTTTATTATGCTGTAAATTATATACTGCAGCAGTTGTTTAAATCCTCTGAAGATTTGTTGCAGTTGTTTCTTCTATTTTCAATCAGAGATATATTGTCTAGATTAATAATGCCTGTATTCCCGGTGCCAGAAGCAGCGATTTATAGTCCAGCTTGAAGCTGAAGCGCGAGTGAATGTGTTTTCTGTTTGGCGATGTGAAAACACTTTTATCTCTTTCATCCTCTGAACAGGCAGAGGAACATTTTTAGATAACCAGCGCATTTCCACGATAAAGCATAATGAGTTTTTTCAGCTGAGGTGGGACCTGAAGCTTCTGGTGTTCATGTGTCAGTAAGAGCAGGTCTTCCACAGACGCTAAAGATCCGTCTGCAGGACTCTGGGGAAGATAAGAGCGCAGCGAGGCCGTCTGAGATAATGCTGTGCTTTTAATCTTTGCAGAAAGGACTTAGATACACATATGTTTTTATCAAGTAAAGAGATGCACACTACACAAAACACCCTCCATATGAATCCAAGTGAAAACTTCCTGATGTTGAGAATGGAAAGCAACCATACAGCTCTTAAAGGGGTCATGCTATGACTTGGCTAAAAAGAACTTCAATTTGTGTATTTGGTGTAATGAAATATGTTTATCCCCCAACTTTCTGAAACACGTACATTTTTACAAAATTGGTCTGAAAAGTGACGTGTGTTCTGATTGGCCAGCTATCCAGTGCATTATGATTGGCAGAATGCCTCAAGCATGTGACATAAATGTTACCCCCCTCACCATACTGTGATGCAGTGTCCCAGTGCGACAAAACAAAAACAATAAAGCCCATTATAAACGAGCCATTTGTTGCATCCAGTGGGGACATAATTAGTGATTATAATGACTTATACAGTCTTATTAAGCGTTGCGTTGCATATCGCGCTGCGTAAACATAAAACCATGTCTGCATATGTGACCTGGGAGAAACAACAAAGAGCAATGCACTTGGAGTTTGGCATCGGCCCGAATGCTCTGTGAAACACACAACATCTCCACAACATGGCACTGGCAGCAACACCGAGAATAAAAGTAACGCCTTCTTTCTTTGCATGAATATTTGGGCAGTGTTATGCAAATCTTCCCACACAGTGACGTAGACATGTGGGGTGTGTTTAAACAAGCCGTTTTAGGAGGGTGTGGTTGACTCTTAACTTTTATAAAGAATATCTCTTTGGATTTGAGACTTTTAATCTTTAACTTTACAGATCTTCTTTATGCATCAAGAGTTTGTAACACTTTAAAGAGAAATGAAAACTTGAAATTGCATCACATGACCCCTTTAATTGTTCTAAGGTGTATTGAAATGTGCAGTATGTGAATATTACAAATTATGATTTATTTATTTTTTTCAATGAATGGAATTTGAACAATGCCAATGCTTATTTTTAGCATATTTTTGTGGACTTACTGTGCGATCACCTGCCCAAAATGTTGCATAATATTGTTCAAGATGTTCATCTTAAAACCTATTTTAAGACCCATTCATATTTTTTGTCTGTGTTGACATTTTCATTGTTTTATTTTATTTTATTTATTTATTTAAGACATAGAGTTTCTATTGTATGTTTTATAATATTTTAACCTTTCTCACCATGAGCCACACAGTGTCTGGGACAAACAAATATCTAATTTTGTGTTAAAATCAACTAAATTTGGCAATTGATCACATTAGTCAAAAAGTAGACACGCAGTTAAAATCATGGTTGACATTTCTTCTGGTTCATTCATCACACTTGAAATGGAAAGTCAAGTTGAGCACTGAGATGTAGCCATTATTTTGATGACAGTGAAGCACATTTCCATCCAGTTCTGACTGCACTGGTATTGCCTTCTGAGCGGTGATTGTAATAGAGTAGCCTAATGTTTGAGTGTCCCGTCCGTCACACGTTTGTGTAATCATGGGAATCATCAGAGACCGCTGCTGCCGCTTGACGCTCACTGTGTTGACGTGTGGCAGCCCGACAGCAGGAATGTGTTGGAGTTTCACCTCCTGTGAGATTTAACCTGTGAACTCTTGCAGATTCCTGGTTGGAGAATGGTGATGATGATGAGACGTTTGTGTCGCAGTCTTCAGCTTTTCTTTTGTCAGGGATCTAGACTGACAGAACAGATTGTACTTGTGTGAACTCTAGAACATGAGCTGTAAACTCTACCTTAAAGGCTTAGTTCACCCAAAAATGTTAATTACCTTGTGTTTTACTCACCCGTGAGGCATCTTAGGTGCATAGTACTTTCTTCTTTCAGACGGAGTTATATTTAAAATAATATATTTAACATTTTCATGGCTATTCCAAGCTCTATCACTGCTGTCAGCTGGTGTTAAGTCGAATAGTCCACAAGACGTCAAATAAAGTGTGCACATCAACAATAAAACGTGCCGCAGGAAATAAAGGCCTCCTGTAGTGAATCCATGTGTTTTGTATGAAAAATGTCTTCTCTTATCTGTCATACACTGAAGCCCGTCTGTTGACGTGAACAATCAGAGACAGAGTACATGAGAATGCTGAAACAATTGAAATAGGAGTCGGATGGTCTTAAATTATTCATAATGACTTGACGTCTGTGTGTTCAGGTCAATGGACGGAGTAACGTGTCTGTGATGAGACTCGTCTTCATTTGTTCATCACTCTTCTGTTTCATGGCTGCTTGCAGGATTTGTGTGCTAAATATATCCCTGCCGTCGAGTCTGTATGTCTGTTTTTCTGTCTCTCGGCTGGTCTGACAGCTGTTTCCTGTACGGTGTGTGTGTCGCGATCAATGGAGTGGTCACCTGTGGCGATCTGTGACAGGAAACAGCATAGAGCGAGTGGAAGATGGAAAGTGATGAAGGGAAAGAGATTGAAGAGGTTGTCTTAACTGAAAATGTATGGTTATTTACCCAATCTGAAAAACATTGATAGATAATCTGCAGTGCGTTCAGATAAAGTATCTGCTCGGGTGAATCTAATGCTTTAGAAAACATTCCCACAGTAAACCTCGATCCTTGAAACCTTGAAATCCTTTATAATAGACAAGATAGACCATATAAGCATTAAGCAACTAAACACTAAGGCTTGTTTTAGTCTTATATTATCAGTGAACAAATTTTCATTCTTGTATTTTTCTGTTATTATTTTATTATAATAGATTTAGTCATTTTGTTGTGTATTTTTGTGATGATTTCTTTATATATATATATTTTTTTTTTTTCTTTTCTTTGGTTTTAGATGCTTTATCACCAACTGTTAAACTAAGTTAAACAAAAAAAAAAGAAATGGAATCCCTGCCCCAAAATGAAAATTTTGTCATTTATCACTTACCCACATTTCATTCCAAGCCCGTCAAAGCTTTGATCGTCTTCGGAACATAATTGAAGACATTTTGGATAAAAACCGGGAGGCTTGTGACAAGTATGAGTAAGACAGAAAAGTATGAAAAGCATCATCCGAATAGTCCATCAGCCATCAGTGGTTCAACTATAATGTTATGAAGCGACGACAATAATTTTTGTACACGAAGAAAACAAAAATAACAATTTTATTTAACAATTAATCTTCTCTGTGTTTCTCCGCATCACCATTTGGAGAATATAAGCTGAACGCAGGCAGCTTGCATTCTTCAGTCCCTCCAGAAAAAACGCGATAATGTGATCGCCTGATTTAATGCATAATCAGCCAAAGGACGCATATTTATGCGGGGTCGCATTTTTTCAAATACGCCGCTCTTTTGCAGCATAAATTGCCAATTTCAGAAAGCAAAATATGCGGGGCGAGCATGATTTCATAATCCCTGTATTTTTGTTGCAAAAAACTCACATATATATTAGCAGAAAGTTGGAAAATGTTGCCTTTACTTCACACAAGTAAAGCGCCATTTTCCCCCTATTGCCATGGAAACCTTATGAAGTGACGTAATTACGTGACGTGAACATCATCTGCAAACCCCGCGGTGAAACCAGGGTGAAACTTGAAGCACGCAAATCATTCTTATTTCCCAACAAAAATAAGCGCTAAAAAACACACGAAGCAGTTTCCCGATTTGTTACATGACAGTGGAGCCAAATTATATTGCGAGAACTTGCAAAAACTGCGGTTTGATGAAATAGAGAATAACAGGTGATACCCCCAAACACCCCCTTCTCACTAGGCCACTAACACTTGTAGTTTCATTCAGATGTTGATGCACCTCTACAGTTGTAAGATTGCACTTTTTTGTTACAGAACAGTACCAAAAACGTACAGTTGTAATTATATTAGTAGTATGTAAAATAATTTACGTAGCAGTAAGAGATTGCAACTTAAATATTCTGTGATTTAGTATGCTCGCTTATGATAGGAAGTTATAAGAAATTACTCTTTACATTAAGGTAGTAGCCGAGTCAGAAAAGGGTGTTGGGGGAATCACCTTTTTTCCTCTTTTTCATCAAACTTCAGTTTTTGCAAGTTCACGCAATTTCATCACATAAAATTGCAAAAATATCCAGCATATTCCATCGCATTTTTTAAGAAAACGTGCCGCAAAATTAAGGTTTTTTGCCCGCAAGAATCACAAAAAAAAATCAGCGTTTTTCTGGAGGACTGATTCTTCGGTGTCAGCCGTGTTGCATGATGCGCTGTTTTCATTCAAACCAAAGCGTGAATACACACAGAAAACATATCCTTGCGTCGCAGGTGATAGGAGACAGATCTTTAGTGAGATCTTTAAAACATATATTTTGCCGTTTAGATTCAGTGAATGTTCCAGGTGGACCTGAGAGGAAGATTTTATTTTATTTTATTAATGTTATGAGCCGTCTATCTGACCAGTGACCTTCCAGCAACTTCCTCATCCAGATGAACGGTCAAGGCCTGCCTGATCGCTCTATCATTACCTGGTTTCCTTTTTCAGTTCCATTGAGGTTTCACAGAATAAAAAATAGATGGGGAGCGATTGAATGAGACCGAGAGGTCAGGAGAGAGAAACCCGTTCAGAGGTACAGTAGTCATGCCGGATTTTGCTAGTGGTTACTTCGGTACGGTAATGATGCCAAACTGTTGTGAGTTTGAGCTGATGCTTTGAACGTGCAGACTTACCCCTGACACACTAAAGCACACGCTGCTCCAGAGAGAGAGGAGGAGAGGTTGTGAAAGAGAAAGATGGAGATCTATGGGCTCCCCGGGGACCCCTGGAGAACAGGCTTCATCCTACACACCAGCCAGTTTCCCGCTCCTCAGCTGTCACTATAGAAACCCCTCGTTATTTTGATTGCTGGAAGACGTCGCCATCGCAGTAGATGGATGTGCAGAGGGAAAAGATGGACATTTCTGCATTGTGGGATGTGATGTGGACTGATCGGCCTCTCGTCCTGATTAGCGGCACATTAGACCATGAGCAGATGTTTCTGAGAGTGCTTTCACTCACGCGGTCGTTGCAACTTTGCGGTGCTCCGTGTTGGGAAAGCTACTTTGAAACTAGTTTCTCAAAAGTCATTTTATGTGCAGTTATGCTTTGGTAGAAATGTTTATGAATTAATTCTTTTAAGAACTGTTCATTGAAAGGTTCTTTGAGAAAACAAAAAAGTGTCTTCTGTGACATTGCTTCTTTAGGAACCTTAATTTTAAAGCGTGTAGTGAATGAGACCAATTGATCTTTTGTGATTGAATATTTTTATACGCTTTTATCCAGTGATCCCAGTCCTCTGGAAAGGTCAGGGAAAGGTTGTGGGAGCTCGTCACCTCCAGATGAACCAGAACACACTCTTCCTCTGGCAGAGTTAGCGCAGTGAAATGAGTTAAAGCTCAGATCTCGGTGTTCTGTTGAACATCAGCAGATAAAAAGCCTGCGTGTCTCCTCCTGCTTTTAGTTGAGTTTGTCTAGAAAGTTTGAGAGATTGTCTCGGTGGCTTTGCGTTTCTTAAAACTCTTCAAAACCTTTCATGTGAAAGAATAAATGAAAGTAATATTTTTTATCATTTCTGTTTTAAATAAAACAAAAATAAGAGTTTGTGTGAGTGTGTGAGTGTGTGTGTGTGTGAGTGTGTTGACTGGTAATATACGCTTAAAGAATATCGTCTGATATATACATATCAGACTTTTTTTTTTAATCAGTAATATTTGTATTGTCCTAAGCCCCTCAGAACACATATCAGTCAGCTTTAGTGTGTGTTTGTACTGTATAGACTGTACCCCCAAAAATCTAGTTTGTTTGAGATTTGAATTTGATAGTGTTATTGTGCTCTTTTTGTTTTGGTACCGTTCTTCATCCACTAATCGTTTTCTGGCCCTTTCTGGTCATGATGAAGCTGTGTTTCGTGCTCGGTGTGTCTCCAGTACCGTGGCGGATCAGAGCAGTGTGTGTTTTCATGCAGAAACGCTCTCGGGATGAATGACAGATAGTCGCGTTGCTCCTGAGGGATTTCACACTGAACGTCGAAGCCGTTCACAACTTCCCCCCTGTTTATTCAGCTCTTGTGATTTCAATGTGCCAGACTGCTGATGAGTTACACTAGGGAAGAGTGTGTGTGTGTGTGTGTGTGTGTGTGTGTCTGTCTGTGTGTGTGTGTGTGTGTGTGTATGTGTCTGTCTGCGTGTGTGTGTGTATGTGTGTGTATGTAAGCGCAGGTGTTTGGTCTTCAGTCTGCTCAGTGTAAAGGAGAATCCCAGGAGAATGAATATGACTTCTTTTAGCTATATATTTGGTTTTGTATAACAGGTTATTTTATTTTCTTCTTCTTCAGGATATACAGCTTTATAATAATGTTCACAATTTAAGTGTTTATTCAAGATTTTTAATTACAAATTTTAGCCAGACTCCTCTGATTTACATTAATATATTGTGGATTTACACATATATATTCTTATAACTACATGTTCAGTACTTTACATATTTGTTGTTTTTGTCCTCATAATTCATATCAATTTTTCAGATTTTTTTTCCAAATAATACAAATACTCTGCTATATTAATATAAGCCGTGAATGCAGACCTTGCTGAACAGAGTGTGATGATGATGATCAGAGCTGCGTGTGAGCGTATCTTCCTCCCGTTCTCTCTCTTTCTCGCTCCATCACTCACGCTGGTGTTCCTCTTGTGGAGCTGGCAGATCGTAGCTGGACTCGTATGTGTGCTGATCGCTCAGGATCCTGTGCGTCTGTGAGTATACAGTATTCACGTCTGTCTGTAGAGATGAACAGTACTGTTCTTAATCTGCATCAGTGCTTCTGAGATCTTCAGTTTGATTCTGTTCTGCATTGTTTATATTTCTATTACTGATGCGTCCGCATTACAGTATAATGAATGATGGTGATGTTTACAGAGTATTTACAGTGAAGATATGTGTGTGTGTGTGTGTGTGTGTTGTGGCGATTAGTTGGACTCTTCAAAGTTCAGTAGTCTCTTTCTGGGCGACACTTACTGCTGTTATTTTGTTTGCTCTTGTTGTTTCAGACACGTAATGAGGCTTTTCTTTGACTCATATAATGAGTTTATGACTGATGGAAGTGATGCTCATGTGTTTGATTCGTGGTGCCCGTTGCGTCCAGCATCAGTGCTCATGCCAGTGTTAGTGATTTGAACAAACCTTTAAAAATAACTTAAGCATGAAATGTCTTTGTGTAACTCATCCTGCAGCTGGACTGGATGTGCTCAGTTTGACGGTCTTGAAGAGGATATTAACCCTGTAAATGCAACTAATGAATATTATGTTGACTTGATATGTATTGGATGAAATATATTTATTCTCTCTTTGTGGCTAAATTTGATATTTTATGTCAATATTTTTTATTAGTTATTAAAGGATCAAAGGACAAAAAAAATAAATTGCTTATCATATTTAAAGTTATAAATAAAATAAAAAAGCAATAAATTATTTTGCAGCAACAGAATGAAGTCTACTTTGGTATCAAGTTTTTT
This sequence comes from Carassius auratus, assembly GCF_003368295.1. Taxonomy (NCBI): domain Eukaryota; kingdom Metazoa; phylum Chordata; class Actinopteri; order Cypriniformes; family Cyprinidae; genus Carassius; species Carassius auratus. The sequence goes on along the minus strand of NC_039245.1, from coordinate 16,711,786 downwards.
TAAGCACATTTGCCCCCAATTTTATTTATTTTATTTTTTTGGGGGAAAAAATTATTATACAGATTTTATACGCAATATAAATTTAATTTTGTTATTAAATTTCAATTTCTTGTAGATTTATTTAACTATATGATTTGATTTGATCTAATCTTCGCGGTGAAATATAATCTCACAAGTTTTCACAAAGTTCACATTTTCTCCTGTTTTCATGTGTTTCCTTGTTTTAAAACCCGGTAGTAAGTACAGTATTTCAGATGTTTCCAGTATGGAGGTGCTATAGTTCCCTCAGCAGTTGTTTGTCAGTGATTTCTCTATGAAAACACCCTCAGATGGTCCTTTGTCGTTTTGTAATGTTTGGGATTTGACTAAACCGCTGATGTACTCTACACACACGCTCCTGTGAGGTGTTGATGCTGAAACGGGCCTTCAGAGTTTGCAGAGTAAAGGAGGTTGCAAAAGAAAGGTACACTATAGCAGTCACAGGAGATGAAACCCCTGAGCCGATGTACGCTGATAAATCTACTCCACTTTCATTTGTCTGAGAGGAGCACGGAAGAGAGAGAGAGCGTTTGGAGTGAAGCGCAGGGAATGGTGTGGGTGTAGCATGGAAGATAACTGTCATCGCAGCGCACATCGCTCACCTCTACACAGTTTTGTGACAGTAAGTGTCAGTTTTTAGGGAGGGAGGTGTACGGACTGTTCTTGTCTCCGATGTGTGTGGTCCCGTCACTGTCTTATGAGATCTGGATGTTGTTCAGCGCTAAATCAAATGCTTGTCTCCGAAGAAACAGTGTGAGGCTCACTTTGAAGATGGAGGTCACGGCAATCTAAACATGGCTGTGTCCTAAAACACAAAATTCTGCTACACAGTCAAAGTATGTACTTCAGTGGTAATGAAAGTGCATACGTTTGAGTGTTTAATTAAACCAACATATGTTCAAACATTTTCATTAGACACCAGGCTGTCTCTATGGCTTTCATTGATCAATATTGACTTCTTAAAACATGTTTCTGGTCTTAATGTGAACGATTCATCAGTCCAGGTTATTCTAAATAATATTTTGTCTTCATAATTTTACATAAACAATAAGACTTTTTTTCAGCTGACATTATCATTCCCTAAATAACCACATTCCTTTGTAAATATTCCACAACACAAATGCAGTATTGTCTTTGAATTCCTTGTAGTTTAGAGAGAGAAAGAAAAAAAAGTCAAATATTTATCCTGACATTTGTCGCCATTTTTCTACAGATGAATTACTTGAAAGAGATCAGTTACAAACTTTTTAGCACCTATTAGTCCAAATGTCTTCTATGCATGATTATTGACAGTCCTAATGCATGCATGTTTGTTCATTTTGGTGTACCTTTCTTTTGCATCCTGATTTACTCTGCAAAAAAAATTTATGGATGCATGATTCATGCAACCCAAAACCCAAACCCAAATTCATGCATGAATGGCTGTTTTTAGGCTAAATATGTGCATGCATGACAGTTCATATTAGTAGAAATGCATGCATGCGAGACTGTTTGTATTAGTCCAAATGTGTGACTTTTTATAACAGTCTAAATCCATCCATGCATGCAAAATAGATAACATTAGCCAAAATGCTTGCATGCATTAATATTGGTCCCAATGCATACATGCAGAATAATTCATATTAATCCAAATGGATGCATGCATGACTGTTCATACAAGTCTGAATGTATGCGTGCATGACTGTTTTTATTAGTTTGAATGTATGCATGTATGATGGTTCATAATAGTATAAATATGCGCATGCATGCAAGATCGGTAATATTGGTTACCAATGCATGCAAATGGATGCATGAGGAATGCTTTAAGAATTTTCCACAAATAGTAAACCACCAACACAATCACTTTTTTCAATTCATAGTATATGCTGATTCTTGTCCTGCATACTACATAGTGAAGGTGGTAATGGTAATTTCCATTAATGATTCCACAATAGTAGTAGTATCTTTATTGAATTATTAGTGAATTGTACATATGAATCACGTTAAGAAAGTAGTTTTGCATTTTATGATATGAACATAACAGTTTATTTTAAAACCTTTCAGCTCATAGCTGATCTTTGTGCATGAATTTCATCTACCAAAAACACACATATCTTAGAGTTAGTGCTGCTGACTACCATACTAACACAATCACTCCAACAGGCCTTTAATCACATGTAGGTGCCAAATGGCATGTGTCCAAGGAAAGCTCATAAAGATACAGATCGCATTTGTGTGTCTGTATACAGTGCTGACAGGGAAGTGTGCAGGAAGTGCGCTGAATGTCTGGTGGCCGGAATCAATTTGTATGAAGGCTGCTGGCGCAGGTATTGCTTTCGCGATATGATCTCGGATGTCCATATATTAGAGGTCATGGCAGAGAAAGAAGACATGGGCGGTAAAAACCCCTGACCGCTCATTTGTACGTTTACTGGAAAAACAATTCCACTGCACAGGATTGTAAGATATGATAGTGGCATTATCACCCTTATTTGAAAATGCTGTCAGTGTTTAGAAAGTTTGCTTGTTATCCTGTGAAAGCAGGAACGTGTTTATTATTATTATTTTTCCTTGAAGGACAAAGGTAGATTACAACAGTGAAAATCTCATTAATTCTTTCTATGCATTAAATCTTTCTATGCAGAACTTCCTTAATGTTAAGGGATAGTATATACTACTATACACACAAGACAGTATGAAAACAACATGTTTTTAAAGTCTTTTTTGTGTGTGTGTAATTGCTAAATTTGCAGTACTGTTTTTTTATACACTAGTGACTAGTGTTTTGATGTCTATCATTGTTCGTTCTGTCTGTCGTTCAGTCTGTCATTCAGCCTGTCCTATCTAACGTTCAGTCTGCTGTTCTATCTTTTTTTCAGTCTGTAGTTCTGTCAGTCTGTTATTCTATAGATCTGTCCTTTGGTCTGTTCTATCTGCCATTCTTTTGTTTGTTTGTTTTTTATTCTGTCTATTGTTTGGTCTTGTTATTCATTTGGTCTGTTTGTTCAGTCCGTCGTTCTATAGTTCTGTGCTTCTGTCTGTTCTATCTATTGTTTGGTTTGTCACTCTATTGGTCTTTTATTCTATCTATTGTTCATCCTGTCATTGTATTGGTCTGTTGTTCAGTCTGTCGTTTAACTGGTCTGTCAATTGGTCTGTTCTTACTATTGTTCAGTTTGCGGTTTGATCAGTCTGTCCTACTGTTTCTGTCTGTCTGTCTGTCTGTCTGCCTGTCTGTCTGTCTATCGTCTGTCTGTCTGTCTGTCTGTCTGTCTGTCTGTCTGTCGTCTGTCTGTCTGTCTATCGTCTGTCTGTCTGTCTGTCTGTCTATCGTCTGTCTGTCTGTCTGTCCTACTGTATCTGTCTGTCTGTCTATCGTCTGTCTGTTTGTCTGTCTGTCTGTCTGTCGTCTGTCTGTCTATCGTCTGTCTGTCTGTCTGTCTGTCCTACTGTATCTGTCTGTCTGTCTGTCTATCGTCTGTCTGTCTGTCTGTCTATCGTCTGTCTGACTGTCTGTCTGTCTGTCTGTCTGTCTGTCGGTCTGTCTGCCTATCGTCTGTCTATCGTCTGTCTGTTGGTCTGTCTGTCTGTCTATCGTCTGTCTGTCTGTCTGTCGGTCTGTCTGTCTGTCTGTCTATCGTCTGTCTGTCCTACTGTATCTGTCTGTCTGTCTGTCTATCGTCTGTCTGTCTGTCTGTCTATCGTCTGTCTGACTGTCTGTCTGTCTGTCGGTCTGTCTGCCTATCGTCTGTCTATCGTCTGTCTGTTGGTCTGTCTGTCTGTCTATCGTCTGTCTGTCTGTCGGTCGGTCTGTCTGTCTGTCTGTCTATCTATCGTCTGTCTGTCTGTCTGTCTGTCCTATCTATCTATCTATCTGTCTGTCTGTCTGTCTGTTGGTCTGTCTGTCTGTCTGTCTATCGTCTGTCTGTCTGTCTGTCTGTCTGTCTGTCTGTCTATCTGTCTGTCTGTCTGTCTGTCTGTCTGTCTGTCTGTCTGTTGGTATGTCTGTCTGTCTGTCTGTCCCATCTATCTGTCTGTCTGTCTGTCTGTTGGTCTGTCTGTCTGTCTATCGTCTGTCTGTCTGTCTGTCTGTCTGTCTGTCTATCGTCTGTCTGTCTGTCTGTCTGTCTGTCCTATCTATCTGTCTGTCTGTCTGTCTGTTGGTCTGTCTGTCTATCGTCTGTCTGTCTGTCTGTCTATCGTCTGTCTGTCTGTCTGTCTATCGTCTGTCTATCTATCTAGTCTGTCTGTTTGTCTGTTTGTCTGTCTGTCTGTCTGTCTGTCTGTCTGTCCGTCTGTCAGTTCGTCAGGGGAAAAAGGGGATGGGGGCTTGAAAATATTTTTCTCTACAAAAGGTTGTCCCGGCAGAAAAAGTTTGGTAACCACTGGCCAACTCAAACACACAATATTTAAATTATTTTAATTCATACAGGCCCTACCTCATTTTGCAAGTGTGCCCTTTTTGAGAAAAACAATGGCACACAGGTCTAGGTCCAATCCCTCACTTTTTCTAATTGTATAAGTTTAAAATATTTTGCCTGTAATTATTTTTTCCTCTTATCTAAATGGCCTGGACTGTGTAAAATATTGTGATATGAATTTTAGCTCATATTGCCCACCCCTAATCTGTCTGTCTAGTCCATCTCTCTCTCCCCCTGTCTTGGTGTGTTGGCGGTGTTTATAGTCTGGCAGTAGAGAGTAGTCCGAGACTTGAAGAAACACACGTTCATGTTTGCGCTGGCAGATTGTCAGGCCATATGTGTGTGTAACAGACAACATGGAGAGGTGCTGACAGTCAGATCTGGTCGTGATCAGATGTGTTGGTGGGAATTTGAGTGATTTATTTAAAAAAACTAAAGGCTGGCCAGATCTGTCCTCCATCTGTACAGCCTGCGTTTCATCTTCCTTTCATTATCTCATCTCATCCTGTGTTCTTGATCCTTTACATGAACACTTCTGTAGCAGATCACGTCCCAGTAAACATCTGGCATGATGTTAAAGGGGTTTAGGAATGCTTTTTCTTAAGTCAATTTATAATGTTAGTCAAAGTGTTTCTGAAGCACACATTTTAGATGCTTTAATTTCATCCATATTGTACATTTCAGTGTATATTCGAACATACAAAACTGGTTCCCTGTGTTTATTTATTGGCTCAAAAGAGATTGTGTTTTCTGAGAATACATAACATCAATAAAATGAATAAACTCAATCTCATTTCATTCCAAACCCTTATGACTTTCTTTTGTGGAGTACAAATGTTATAAACTTGTACTAGTCTCTCTTTTCCATGCAGTTTCAGTTAATGGTGATTGAAGCTTTCATGCTTCAGAAAGAACACTAAAGGGTCACGAGTCATATAAACGTTTGTTATGAAACCGTTATGATGCTCTCTTATACTTTTCAAAGCTTGAAAGCTCCATTCATCATTGTAATTGCATGGAAAGTCATACAGGTTTGAAATGAATTGATAATGAGTAGATGATGGCATTTTCCTCATACCACACTCTCATTGCTATTTTCACGATGCAGTAATGAAGACCTGTCTGTGTGTTGGGTCTCAGTCACTCTATGAACGTGTATATGAGTGTGTTTATCTCCTGCTGGGAGTCTGAGGGGTTTTTCTGAGAGCTTTCTGCCTCCCGTCGACCTCTATTCATTGACAGTGTAATGTTGTTGAACACATGGTCAGCGATTCATTACCGGCATATTCTCATTTCATTCAGCAGTGTCCCGGATTACACATTAACCTCGTTTACACCTGTCTCCACTATGAATCCAGTTTGGATGCTAAAATTAACTTGTGTTCGGCATCTGGTATATGGGAACAGAATCCCGCCTAAAGTACTGCAGTCAGGGATAAAAAAAAAGAATAACAAGCGTGAAAACCAAATTTAAAAACCCAAGTACAAATATAATGAACAAGATTTAAAAATGAAAGCAACGTTTTCAGAATAGCAAATAATAGTCACAGATTAAAAATTAATTAAAAAAATATTATAATGAATTTTCAAAAATAGTAAGCATGAATCAGCTGTCAGCTACGAAAAACATCTTTCCATTAAGGACACTGTTATATGTGTCTTCCTGTCACTGCTGAAGGCCTGCCTGGCCCTCCGTTAATATTAAATTAGTAAATTGCAGGTGCATCTAAAAAAAAAATTGAATATCATGGAAAATGTATTTTATTTTTGGTAATTTAATTTAAAAAAGCAAACTTTATTAAATTCTAGATTCATTGCACACAAACTTTTTTTGTTTTCATTGATGATGGTTATGACTTACAGCTAAAGAAAATTATTATTATTATTTATTTTTTTCTATTCAATATATATTAATTATAACTGTATTGTTACTTGAAATTATACCTATATATTATTTTTCAAATACATAAATACATTTCTTAATACTAAATAAAATAAAATAAAAATGTACGTTTTCTTGATAATATTGTTTTCTCTCTCTCTCTCTCTCTCTCAAAAATAGTTTAATATTTTTTCCTAGTGTATAAAGCCATATGTGATACATGACATGAGCATTCACTGCATATGAGGAATGACCATCGATCGTATGTTGTGCATCACCTGTAGTGTGTGTGTGTGTGTGTGTGTGTGTGTGTGTATGCGTGCTGTGACTGACAGATGGAGGGCGTTCGATTGGTCCGCACACATCTGTTGCTTTCAGCTAATTCATCTCATTAGTGAGATGTTTGCCGGGGGACTGAGAGACGTGTGTGTATGTGTTTGTGTGTGAGCCGTGGGTGGCAGATTGCATCGCCCAATTCCTTCCTGCGCAGGTCACAGGGTCACCTTGCATCGATTGCTCCACAACATCCAAATCTGAATCTGACAAGGATACACACTCACAATAACATGTGCATGACACACACACACACACACACACACAATCACCTGCACATTCATGCAGTCGTGAACGCCCCCACACACACATATATGAGCAGTATCCATGTGCATGTGCGTTTGTTAAGTGAGTTCAAATATAGAATTTCATAAAGTGGTGTTCTACTGAATAATTAATGATTTTACTGTCCGAACGCACAGATGGTCGTATGACATGACATGAACTGTGATTTCTGCATACATACTTGTACATATTTATAACTGTTCGGATTGTTGTCACTTTGCCAACACCCCCATGTCACCATGACAATGTCTAAAGGGAGGAGCTGAAGTGACATTCCTGAAGGGATGTTCAAGGTTCAAGTGCAGATAATGCACATAAGGAAATGTGGTCACATAATTTTAACATGGAAAAATAACCTTTTTTTATCATACTTGTAGTGATGCACTTACAATGTGGCAGGCTTCTGGAGTCTTTAAAAGCATGCATATGGTGAATTTCATTAATAGTTCATTAAAAAAAAACATTTACTAATTGATTTGAAAAGCATCTATATTGCAGCATCTGAATTTTTCTGTGCATTATGGGTGATTTTGTTTAGATATTTTTTGCATGATACCAGATATAAGAGCATTACTTGTCCACGTTTGCCTCATTTTAACATTTATGTTTGTTTTTGGGGGCTGCTTTTGATACTCTTTTAGTGTTTATTGCACTATATGCACTTATTGGTGAGTTGAGATTATTTTTTTGTTTTGTTTTAATAATGGACTAGTATCTGTTTAAATAAACCAGTAAAATGCAAGACTGAAACCAGAGAATTTGGTAAATTTAGGTAAAAATTTGATAAATTAAACGTTTTATAGGACCTTAGAAATATAATTTTTCTTAAGCTTTTAATAAATTGTGGTAAATTGCATAAACTTTATGATTTCAATTAATTAGACTTGGTTTTTTATTTCTAAAATTTTATTTAAATTTTAAAGTCGTCCAGAAAATTTCAGTTGGAACAAATGGAATTTTGGAGAAAATTAAAAAGCGTCCTATGGAAAAAATGGATTTCATAGGGTCCTATAATGAACATCTTGAACAGATACGTTTGATGGAGTTTAACTTTGTATTGAACCCAGAATGTTGTATACATGTTAATCAGGATAGAGTAATTTAATTTCAGTTCTCTCTGTGAAAATTGAAGGCACATTCATGGAGGTGTTTTGTAAAACATCAGGCAAACTAATTTTGCTGCGTATTTTAAACCTACTCATTATCTCCAGCTGAGATACATCTGTACATGATATACTGTAGATCTCAGTGTGTTTGCTAACAAATAATGTTTGAAATGAGGACCTCACTCACACTCTGTGCAGAGGCTTTAAAAATGATTGGACAAAAAGGAAGGTCTGAATGCCATAAAGTTAGCTGATAAAATATCTATAGCCTGAAGACCATGAGCTTGTCCTCGCTTCTTAACATCTGTCATTTAGGCATGTTGACTTTAAAGTTTAGTTTTTAGTCCATAATCCATAATATTGTTTCTTCCAGTAAAAAAGTTGTCTCCTCTTAATCAGGAGAGATCAAGCATAATTTACAAGCTAAAACTGTCCAAAACAAGTGTGTTTTGTTGGATTTTGATGTGAGAGGAAAACAGGAGATGGACTTTTTCACAGGAGGAAGCGTTATTATGGATCACAGACTCATATTTTAACCAAAAGTGACAGATTGAAGTCAAAATGTCTTGTCGGATTTGTTTCATTGTCACATAGACAGACAGAAATGGAGAACACAGAATGCAAGGGATCTAATTTTTTTTACACCAGTCATTAAACACACACACACACACAGACACACAGTGATTTCTTTTTATAGAACAAGCTCTCATTAAAGACAAATAATTATTCTGACGGCTGAAAGAGATGCTGCGTGTGTTTGTACACATGAGCATCAGCAAAGGGTCTTTTTGTTTGCACTGAATTTAGAGAGCTACCGTATTCACATTTTGAGTTTTGAATATGTTAATGATCTTTTGTGATTAGCTGAACTCTTTGTATTAGTGTAGTTCACACTGTAGTGTGTGGACGGCTATATGTTAATGAGCACTTGCTTGTGGTGTCATGAATTACGGATATTTATTAGATTAGTTTCAGTAAATATTCTGAGGAAGATCAGATTTTCTGAAGATCTGAAGCTTTTCACTTCGGAGCCAAGCAATAACATCATTCTCCTCCATCCAAGTGTCTGCAGTGAGCTACGACTTCAACGTGCTCTTGGAAGCTTTTGGTGTTGGCGATAAGGTGTTTCAGCTCGTCCCTGTGTCGAGTTAGTTATGCACTTCAGGTTGCAATACCCCCTGTTGTGCTTCAAGTGACTATTCTCATGTGTGCCTCAGCAGATAAAAAAGCTTTTCCCTAAAATAAAAATCGTGGATGAGTTATCTTTCCACTGCGGGAAGTTGACCATCTTGGAGCTGCCAACCAGGCTCCACTACCTTCAGGGGGGTGGAATCCCATTGCTGCTGCCACGATCTGGGGCTTGTTCTGGCGGCCAACAGACGAGAACCACTTCTAGCAGTAAAGAAGGTGGTTTGAGAGTTACAGGGGTGGCAAATCTCACAGGGAGCCAACCCTCTGGAGACCATCACTCCTCCAGCACCTCTGATCTAGTGGAGTGACCCACGGAAGGCACTGGGCCCTCTTCAATGAGCATACCAGTGGTATACAGTGGACCTTTCCTTGACCAGATGTCAATCTCAGCCTCCAAGTTGTGGAAGGCACCTTTTACTGCCAGAAACCAGCCTGATGGTTCCTTCTCCCTCACTACCCTTGATGGTGGTGCAGCAAGGGGGTATGCAGGGGTCTCCCCGATGGAGCGGATGGTTGCGTTGCAGTTGTGTCCTAATACTGCCTCAACTCGGCAGGGCAAACCATGCCTGCCCTCCCTGGTCTGTACAGCCAACGAGTTGTCTCGAGCAATGCTCCCGGGAGAATGGCGACTCCATCCCCAGATGGTCCAGCTGATTTGGAGACAATTCAGAGCCGCCCAGGTAGACCTGTTTGTTTCTCCAGAGACCTCTCACTGCCATTTGTTCTACTCCCTGACCGAGGAAAAACTCTGGACGGACACACTGGCACACAGCTGGCCGCAGGGCCTACGCAAATATGAGTTTCCCCAGTGAGCCTTCTTGCACAGACACTGTGCAAAGTCCACAAGGATGAGGAGCAAGTCTTGAAAGTGGCAGTGTATTTGCCCACTCAGAGATGGTTCCTCGACCTACTGCTCCTCGCGACAGCCCCTCCTTGGCCAATACCTCTGAGGAAGGATCTACTGACTCAGAGCAAGGGCTCCATTTTTGGTTCCTGGATGGGATGCGGATGTTCTAGGTGACCTACCCCAGGAGATAGCAAACACCATCATTTCAGCGAGAGCACCGTCTATGAGACACACTTACACCTTGAAGTGGAACCTGTTCATCAAGTAGTGTTCTTCTCGCCGAGAAGACCCCCAGAGATGCCCGATTGCTGTCATGCTTTCCTTTCTGCAGCAAGGGCTGGAGTGAAGGCTGTCACTCTCCACCCTCAAAGTCCAGGTTGCCGCCATTGCTGCATACCATGACCCCATGAATGGGAAGTCTTTGGGTAAGCATGACTTCATCATTAGGTTCCTTAGAGGGGCCGGGAGGTTAAATCCATCCCGGCCCCCCTCTATACCCTCTTGGGACCTGACTCTAGTGCTTAAACACTACAGCAGGGCCCATTCGAGCCTCTGCATTCAGTTTAGCTAAAGTTTATTTCATTGAAAACTCTGCTCCTGCTTGCACTGGCCTCCATCAAGAGGGTTGGGGGCATTTTCGGTCAATGATTGGTCTCAAGAGTTTTGACCGACTTACTCTAAGGTAATCCTGAGGCCCCGGCCCAGCTACGTGCCCAAGGTTCTCACCCTTCAAAGACCAAGTGGTGAACCTGCAAGCGCTGCCCCTGGAGGAGGCAGACCCAGCCCTGGCTTCACTCTGTACATTTGAGCATTAAGATGCTACGTAGACACAAAGCTTCAGGACCTCAGACCAGCTCTTTGTCTGTTACGGAGGCTGGCAAAAGGGGAATGCTGTCTCTTAGTAGAGGATGGACCACTGGATTGTGGATACCATCAGCCAAGCTTATCAGGCACAGGGTGTGCCCTGCCCACTCAGGTTGTGAGCTCACTCAACTAGAAGTGTTGCATCCTCCTGGGCATTGCGTTGTGGCACCTTGCTGACAGATATTTGTTGAGCTGCAGGCTGGGCAACCCACATCACATTCGCTAGATTCTATAGCCTTTGTGTAGAGCACATCCTCCTGTGTCCTCACCTCAAATTGGTAGTGGCACAGAGAGGCCCGGTCAGTGTCGGCTTGCTATAACTGCTCCAGAGTGTCCAGCTATGAGGTCACCTTAGTAAATTTTCAATGTTCAAAAATGAATATGTTCTCTAAATAACTAATCTGCTGTGCATATGGTATGAAAATGATTGCTGCGAGACACTAGCGGAGTGAACGAACGAGGCTTGAGAGAACTGCGAGTGAGGGCTTACTTTTTAGAAGCTTATTTTTTGGTTTTATTTGTTTTCATAGTAATATCAGGCAACACTACAATGCTCACCAGAACATAAAAAAAAAAAAACATCAAACGGTGATATTATGTCAGAAACGTTATCAGAACAGTAGCATATAACACTAGTGCAGATATCTGGAGAACAAGTAGATTACGTCTATGCTATTTCATATTGTAGTTACATTTTCACAAACAACATTCATAAGAACACTAGTCAAATTGATCATCTATATTATAGCAATGGTTATTAATGAAAACTGTAGCCGTCATAGGCCTATGTATTGTTGAATGAAAAATAAACAACTGGTAAAATTATCCCTAACCTAAAGTAATGGTGCAGTGTGATATCATTTAACAAGGCTCATTCCTCCATCATTCACAAACATCTATATATCTCATTTAAAGTGTTTAGTGTATAGAATGAGTTGTATGTGGGGTTATAATAGCACACTATGGCCATGCTCATGAAGGGAAACAGGACAGCTGCATTTGTGTAATAGTGAAGCCATCTGCTGGAGAAACAGAGCAACAGCAGCCTAAACAGCAGAGTAGAAGTACAGTAAAATCAGACATATTGTGAAATATTATTACTATTAAAAAATAACTGTTTTCTATGTGAATATATGTTAAAATGTAATTTATTGCTTTGATCAAAGCTGAATTTTCACCATCATTACTCCAGTCTTTATCATCACATAATCCTTCAGAAATGATTCTAATATGATTTGCTACTCAGGAAACATGTATGATTATTATCAATGTTGAAAACAGTTTTGCTACTTTATAATTTTGTGTAAACTGTGATGCATTTCATTTTTCAGGATGAACAAAAAACAAAACAATTTGAAATAGAAATCATTAGTATTGTCAATCAATATTTGTTTATTTAATCTTGTTTTTGTTGTTGTTTACTTATTAATTTATCATTCTCATTATTAGTATTATTATATAATATTTATTTAAATAATAAAGCACATTTACCATGTGTTTCCTTGTTTATGTTATACTTATCTACTTCATATTTTTGTGTAAATGTTTATACATTCTTTTTACAAGATATGTTTTCATCAATAGAAATTTACTATAACAAGTCTTTACAGTCTTACAGTCCCCAAACCATTGAACGATCCCCTTCTAATGCACTTTGATGGAAAGTTGGACAAAATCAGTCATTTTTCAGCATTAAAATACTCTAAGATAGCTCTTCCATTATTGTAGTCAAAAACAAGGTATTATCACAGTTCTTTCTGTGGGTAACTCCTGCGCCGGATGTGAACAGGTTTTAGAGGAGTTGAGAGTTGAGACAGTGGGTCTCCAGCTGTGTGTGACTACTGTCAGTAGATGGCGCTGCAGTCCTCCGTCTGTCTCTCATTACCTGCAGCTCAACGGGTGCCGCGGGACACAGAGACGAGGACCAGAGGGTGAAAAGGACATAAACACTGTTTTTGAAGCGGTCCCTGAGAGGGGAACATGGCTGTTCTTATAAACTGCTGAGAACAGCCCTGCTCTCTCTCTCTCTCTCTCTCCCTCTCTCTCTCTCTCTCTCTCTCTCTCTGTGTGTGTGTGTGAGAGAGAGAGAGAGTGAGAAACCCGTTCACACACACTCCGTGCCTCTGCATTAGGATTAATTTAGTCCCCTTTTGTTTATATAGCGCTTTATTCAGTCTAGATTGTGACATAGCAACTCAGTGTTAAACAGGAACGTGTTTGCTGATTACATTAGAAAACAGTCTGTTCATCACTTAAAGTCAGTTCATTGTTGATTTAGTGATGTCATCATCCATCTCAATGTTGCCTGAAATTGTGTCCCCAACTAAGCAAGCCAAAGGCAACAGTGGCAGGTCGTGATGTCTATCTGTGTGTGTGTGTCCCATACAAGGGAGATAATTGAAATCCAGAAAGTCTGGCAGTAATTCGATAAGATGGAGCAGCACTAGGTCTCTCCTCTGTGTGTGTGTGTGTGTGTGTGTGTGTGTGTGTGTGTGTGTGTGTGTGTGTGTGTGTTGAACTGAAATCTGAGCAAGAATGGACAGCTCTGAGAACACCCTTCTTTAAGAGATCTGTCTCTCTCAATAACATGCCACAAAAATAGGTTACAACTCATGGAAGCTGCCACAAACATGTTCAGATCATATGGGAAATACACAAACAGCAAGTATTCTTAATTTTAATTCATATATCCCTTGGGTATAAGTCTGAATTATATTGTTATTTATGCATTTTTCCACTTGATTTTATATTAATTCATTCATGCACCCTTTCATTTTTTATTTTTTTTATATATTTAATATATTTAACTATATTTAATATATATGTAATTCTATTTAATTAAATATATTTTCTCCAAAAAGGATTGATTCATTATTTAATTCTAATGTATTTGTTTTTATTTTATATTCATTTATTTATTCAATTGATATTTTTGTTTTATAAAGAAGTCAGTATTTATTTCATTAATTTACATTGTTTACTTGTTTTTATTTATTTTAATTGAAGTATTTATTCATTATGGCTGCATCTGTTGTGATGCCTGTCAACGGTTCACTAAGGGTACCATAGAGTTAAATAGACAATAAATGGAGGACGTTAAATGCCAGATTTTATTTGTATTTCATTGTTCCCAAGCCAATAAAGTGCAGAGGGCACACAGGTGAAAAAAATAAAATAAAATAAAAAAAGTTCAATATGGAAAAATCCTACTTAAATATTTATAATAAAAAAAAATAAAAAAAAAAAAAAAAAAAAAACAACAACCTTGGTTCAGGTATAACAATGATTCAGTTTGAATACTTCTCAATAACTACTGCATTCACTGTCATTACCAGAGAATTTATACACATGGGTTCAACCATTTCTCAGAAGCCGTAATATCACATGAAGATCATATGAAGTACTAACACATAAAAATTAAGTAACACTATTTCCTTCAATCCATCAAATATCAATAGCACAATATTACATAACTTCAATTCAGCAATAATTATAAAAGTAAAATACAAAAAAAAAAAACTTATGAACAGTTTCCAACCCTTTCCACACATACATGGTATCTCCCAATCCCCATGATGCAACACAGCAAAGGTATAAAAAGGCTGACAAAAGTCTCTTCGGGTCTTTACTCAGTTCAAGATGGCCTCCTCCATGTGTGCTGATACGGGTGATAGCCAACAGTGTATAGGAGACACTTCAATGTCCACTGGTTTTAGTGTTCAGGGCCAGTCTGAACACAACAGTCTAGTTACAGATGTGTAAATGTGTGGGTATCGTCCGTCTCTACACCTCGCTGACACATCAAGGTAAATAAAGAGGTTTAAAACCCAAGAATGTGTACATGTGTTCATGTGTTAATGCTTAAAAAAAGACCAGGCAGAGGGAACAGCTCTGTGACAATGCCTCGAGTCAAAAAAGTGACATCTTATATCAGATTCCCACGCTTTTATTGCTGAACACATTAACTGTGGTAGGAGCTGGGTGGTGTGGTTACTATTATCTATCTGTCTATCTATATATCTGTCTTTGTTTCTCAGAGGCCTGTCTCTGTTAAAGTGAGAATCCCGTTCATATGAGCTCCACACACTGCAGGAGTCTCATGTTCAAGTGTGTGAAGCAGTCTCACGTTGAATGGCTGTAGTACTGACATGTTCGAGAGAGAGATGGAGGTTTTCTGGTGGTTTGGGGTTTATTTGTGAAGACTCAGCACTCACCGTGAATCAGTTCTGCTCTTCTTCAGTCATGTGAATGATCAGGATACTTGTGTTTGGGTGTTTCTGATCCTGCGGTGTAATGCCAGATGCTCAGTATTAACAGTCCTGCATTAGACCCATGAATGTGTTTGTTTAATCACCACAAGTTCTAGTGTCAGTATGAATCTTCATCGTCTTACACACATGCTGACACTGTGTGTGTGTGTGTGTGTGTGTGTGTGTGTGTGTGTGTGTGTGTGTTGAGACGGGGCCGATGACAGAATCGATGCGGTCCAGCCGTGAATCTGTCTTTTATCACAGTAATATGATTCTCATCGATGAAACACTTTTTCTTAATGGCCTTCAGGGCTTCAGCTGTGTACTTCTCATCACGTGAACTTTTTTTTATTATTATTATTTCAGTTGTAAATCCTAATCATTGTCATTTATTTAGTATTTAAAATGTAATAATCATAGTGATGTTGTGTTGCCTTGTATGAAATGGCAGATGTGGGTTATTGAAAGTGTATAGTTCAGATGTTGGTCTGTTTTATAAACTCCTCCTGCTCACATGTGAGAAACATCTATGATTAAAATCCTATGAATATACCGTATTAATATTTAACATGAATGCCGGTAGGGTTATGATTTTACAACCTGGTGCATCTTCTGTCTCTCTCTGTGTGTGTGTGTGTGTGAGAGTGCATCTTCTGTCTCTCTCTGTGTGTGTGTGTGTGTGTGAGAGAGAGAGAGAATCTCCTCAAGTAACCTGCAGACCGTGACCCAGTTTGACTTTCTGAAGTAGCTGGAAGTGTTTCTGCAGCTCTAGATAAATTTGGGGCGTCTTGTTGTCAAGTGATGATTTCTACATGATGTATTTTTAATCAGTTAGAGGAAATGTGTTTCTGTGTGTGTTTTATAATTATTTCAGACTAGTTTTGTTCATGAAGATGGCTTCTGCATATGACCAAATTCTCTTTGCAGTCATTTCCAAATTCACTCCTATTAGCAAGAGTGGTGGTTTCTAAAAGAGTAGTTCACTCACAATTGAAAATTGGCTGAAAATATATTCTCTGTCAGCTGTTTGGACTCTCATTCTGACGGCACCCATTCACTGCAGATCATCCACTGCTGAGCAAGTGATGCAATGCTACATTTCTCCATCTTGGGTGGCCCGAGAGTGAGCACATTTTCAGCAAATTTGAACTTTCAGGTGCTCTATTCCTTCAAGCGTCTGTCAGATGGTGAAGTAGGGTTGGATCAGTACTCTTCGTCTTATTCTCAGTGTGTTTTGTGCGTTCAGGAGAGCAGTGACCCAATCAAAACAGCAATGCTCAAAATATATGGCACACATAATGCAGGCAGAAATGATATAATGCAATTCAATTGAAATACAATTTGAACACATGGTCTTGTGTGTTTAGGATTGGTCTGGCATGAAAATAGCGCCAGTAGAGGTGCATTTGAATGATCATGTGACACTGAAGACTGGAGGAATGATGCTGAAAATTCAGCATTTCATCACAGGAATAAATTACATTTTAAAATACATTCACATAGACAATTGACATTTTAAATTGTAATAATATCTCCCAATTTTACTGTATTTTTGCTACACTAAATGCATCCCTGGTGAGCAGATCAAAAATATTTCAGAACATTAGCGACTTTAAACTTCTGAGAAGTGGTGCAAATAATTCTGTGTATGTGTTTTAAAGCACCTGATTTATTCCTGCTGTGTGTGTGTGTGTGTGTGTGTGTTTGTTTCAGGATCAGGACCGGTGTGTGTGGAGACACGGAGACCTGGTTCATAACGCCGCTCGGTTCATGGATCCTCCCCTCAGGACAGGTCAGTGAGGAGAGCAAGCACTGCTGCGTTTGCATGAACACTTCTGTTGCTGCTCCGTTTCTTTCTGTAAGACGGATCAGCTAATATCCGCTCGGCCCTCCGGTGTGTTCAGGGTTCTGCATGTTTGAGTAATTGATGAATAGTTGTGAATATCTGGACAGTCTTCGTTTTGTCCTTCTCGTCGGTTGCTTAATAACTGTAAATAGGCTCCAAATCTCCCTGCTTTCTTTGCTTAAATCGGACTAACAAGGTTATTTTTAAATTAAGCACATTTATCAAACCACCAGGAGCTTGTTTGCAAACTTAAGTGGTTATTACTTGGCCTCAAAACCCAATTAAACACACTTTTATGCACACACTTGCTTTCTCTCATGCACTTTCTGTTTTTAAGGGCATTTGTTGTTGCCTTTATTTCTACAGTAAGAAAGAAGCTTGTTTTGATTTTATTAATTAGTTAATTGAGTCAACTAGCAATGTCACCATAGTTTAGTAGTAATGAAATTTCACAATAATTTTCTCTACTTTCACAGCAAAACATGGCTATTTTTGTGAAGTAAAACTAAAACAATTTAAAAAAACCCATTTTAATTACTTGAAATAAAATAGACGTAATAACATACTCAAGCATCTTTAAACTTATTTTATTTCAGCTAGTTGTAAGGCAACATTTCTCATTTTTGATTTAAGTTGAAATTACTGAAACTAAATAAACTAAAACTTAACAAAATCCACAATATATAGACATAAATAAATGCACTTAAAAATTGACAAAAAACACCACAAAACTAAATTTAATCTAAAAACAGAATAAATAAATAAGTGCATGCTAATAATATTTTGCTTGTATAATTAAGCAAGTTTAATCTAATTAAACTGTCAGATATGAAATGACAAAGCACAGAAAATTACTGAACTAACTAAAATTAAAATGAAACAAAATATAAAAATGAAATTGAACTATGAATATTTACAAAAAAAGGTTACATTTTAAAAATACTGTATTTAATTGTATGCATTTCTCAATTGAGTATTGCTTCATTAATTACGCAATTAAATTCACAGCAATGAAATATGACACACCAACATTATAACCAAAAACGTATTAATTGCATTAAAACTAAATGAAAAACTGAAATAAAATGAAAAAAATGAGAATATTAAAATAAGATTTAATTCAAAATTAATAACAAATTATAAATCATTAAATGTATTTTGAATATTAATGCTCATATTCTAAACTGCCTGCATTTCTCAAGTAATAATGCATTTAAACCGTCAGTAATGAAATGTATTTAAACTGCAGTGTAAGTGCAATAACGGCGTCAAACAGAGTTCACCGTATCTGTTTTTAATCTGTTTGGGATCGAAGTGACGGCGTGTCTGACATCTCTTCTGCTAACTGCACTGCATTATTGTATTAAGAGAGATCCCAGCTAGAAGCTACAGAAGTTTGATTTCATGCATCGTTTATTATGAAGCGTGTTGGGAGGCAGTTCCTAATGGACTGAAAATACATGTCGCATTTTCTGCTGCTGCAGGAACATGTTAAGTGCTTACGATAGGAGCGCATGCCTGCAGTGTGTGTGTGTGTGTGTGTGTCAAGGCAGATGGCGTTGAATATCTGTCAGCAGGCAGCAGAGCTAGATTTATATTCTTGTGTTGTATTGACTGCTGTGTTTATAAGGAAACTCCAGCGTTTACTCATTACACTGAAGCAGCCTTGCCTCTCACACACACACACACACACACACACACACACGCGTACAGAGGAAACCTCGAGTTCATAGATGACTCATGGTAGAATCAGCTTTGTCTCACAGGTTTCTTCTCAGTTGTTTTTGTATGTTATTTATTAAAAATTTAATTTACTAAAAGCATTCATTCATTTTTTTCATTTACTAAAAGCAAATGCTTGAATTTCGTTCACTTATAGAAGTACAGTGTCTTGTAATAGTTTTGGCAAATGTGATTTGTGTTTTCAGCTCTGATTTGAATATTTGACTCTTAACTCAGCTCAGAAACCATGATCAACTCAGAGGATTCAATGTTCAATGTCCTGAATCGAGCGCTGTGTCATACTGTTCTCTCTCTCTCTCTCTCTCTCTCTCTCTCTCTCTCTGTGGATGGAGAGCGGTGCTGATGGAGGGGTTTTCTCTCTCGCCCATTAGAGGGCCTCATAAATCTGCTCTCACAGTCACTGCAGCACTGAGACTGAGAGACTTTCTCATTCAGCTGAAAGCTTTCTCTCTCTGTTTTTATTTGGAGGAGGCAGAGAGATGGAGGGAAACCCTGGTGGTGTTCCTCACGTACACACGGGTGAATCTCTCTGAGTCAGTCACACAGGGCTGCTGTCTGAGGAGTTCATTCAGCTGTTCAGCGTTTTCTTCGCTGCTGATGTGCAATAAAAACACAAATAAAAAAACCTTGAAAAAAATCTTGAAATATGAATTTACTTGCAGCATGAGATATTACAACTTCTTTTCATAAATTACCTTAAAGGTATACTTCACCCCAAAATGTAAATTATGTCATTAATGACTCTCTATGTTGTTCCAAACCTGTCAGACCTTCGTTCATCTTCAGAACACACATTAAGATATTTTTGCTGCATTCTGACCACTCTCATAGAAAGAAAGGGTCCGTATGCGATCAACGTCCAGAAACGTAGCAAGGAGATGGGTAACATAATCCATGTGACATCAGTGGGATTTATTAAATACCACTGTATTATTATGAAGCTACAAGAATATACCTTTTGTGACTTTATTCAACATCAAGCGTTCACTCTTCTGAGGCAGCTGCGCCACAGGGATACGTTGCTTTCATTCAAATCAAAGCAGAAACAATGTAGAAAACGTATCCATCAATCAAAAGGGTTTTGTTTTGTTAGTTTTTTACTATATTTAACTCACTGGGTTTTACAGTGAAACAAGTAAAAATAATAATAATATTCCACATGCAGTATATTTAATATTCTCATAATATCTTATGAAGCTGTAGCTCAAGTGGTAGAGCATTGCATTAACAAGCGCAAGGTTGCGGGTTCGAATCCCAGGGAACACATGATAGGAGAAAACTGTTAGCCTGAATGCAATGTAAATCACTTTGGATAAAAGCATCTGCTAAATGCATAAATGTAAAATGTATATATAATTAAGTCTTGCTTCTCAAGTAAAGCTTTCTCACTTTTTAAACGTATTTTAAGTTTGGAAGAAAACCGTGTTAAATTTGTTAAGAATGGGATTTCCCCAGTATTCTCTCTGACCAAATTATATGATTGTTTTTGTTAGTGATTGTTCATTATGTCCCATCAAACTCTTTTGCTTTTGTCTTTTGTGGGCACGTGTGCTGCTGAGGCCTCCTTCCTAATAAAACTGCATCATATGTCTGAAAGCGTTCGAGCTGATATGAAGCTAGTTTATTTTATTTGGTCAGCCAGAGAGGGACTAGTCTTCTCCATCTCTCTGGTTGAGTGCGAGCGGATTGATTAGCATCCATGAGCAGCTTTGTGTCACCCGGGTTCAGCCTCAGCAGCATTTCCCCGCTTCAGAATGGAAGTGAATTCATCATGCTATCGTGTTCCCAGTGATGGAGCGGTTATTGGACCTGAGTGCTCTAAATGTGACGGACGGACTTCCTGTCTGGCTCAGTGCTCCTGACCTCTCGTGCGTTCACATGAAGTCTTAATGAGATGCTTCTGCTGTAAGTGCATGTGCTGTTTCGGCACCAGGACTGTACGCTGGACATTAAGTTGTGACCCTACATGAGAGCAAATCCGTTCCTGCACAAAACTGGAGCTGCTCATTTAGTAACGTAATTATATTTGACTCCACTTTTTCTGTAAATGCCTGAAAGTGTATAGTTCATGATGTGCTCTGGAGTGTTATGCTGCAATCCAGTGTAACTTTAGTTATAAAACTGAGTTTGGATCCTAATTTGCACATTATTCATAATTAATAGTAGGAAAGAATAACTTTAGTGCAGCTCAGTTGTGTGTTGAAGGTGTCTGGATGCAGTGGTGTTTATTATAGCATTGTTGATATCCTTCATATTTGCTATTGGGTTTTATTTTTCCATTTTAGTTTGTATCAGTAATTTTTGTTTGCATTAGTGTATTGGGTTTATTTCAACTAATGTTACCCACAACCCCTAGTACAGTATGTCATAAAAAGACTCTTTCAGTATGCAGTCAGGCAGTACACCAGTATTAAACAGTTTCCCATTATCAGCTACATGTGTACATGTTTTAATGTCTTAATGTATTTGTGTTTGACGGCTGAGATGATGCTTGAAACTCATTCACTGAAAACTGCTTATGTTCTTATTTATGTGAGCAAAACAAATTCCACCAAATTTAGAATATACATTTCTGGTAAATGTGTAAATGTGCACACACACACACACACACACACACACACACACACACACTGGTCTTAGTATGATCTGATTGCTTGTGTCCTAGTGTCCATGTTAACTGGAGAAACCAGCTGTTTTTGTCTGTGTGTGTGTGAGCGTATCGGGGGAAGCCGCTCTGTTCTCCAGTGTTGGTGAGCTCTGTGTGTGTGTGTGTGTGTGTGTGTGTGTGTGTTTGTATGCCTGGCACGGCTCGTGGCCAGAGTTAAGTCTGGTAAACATGAGCGGCAGCAGTTTTCATCAGTGCTCTCTGGTCACGCTGCATGGCAGGTCATGTTCACTGTGACCCGCTACACACGGAGCTCCACGTGTCCACACACACCTATTCAACCAGCTCCGCTCTCTCTGCACTTCTATTCTAATCTATTCTGTTCTATTCTGTAGGATAGAACAAAGAAAATGTAAGTGCAAAGCTAACCAAAGTCTCTTCTGCTCACCAAAACTGCATTTATTTGGTAAAAAAAACCGTAATATTATGAAATGTTCTTAGAATTTCAAATAACGGTTTTCTATTTGAATACATATATTAAAAAAATTAATTTATTCTTGTGATGCAAAGTTGAATTTTCACCATCAATTCTCCAGTCTTCAGTCACATGATCTTTCAGAAATGATACTGATATGCTGCTCAAGAAGCATTTATTATCATTATCAATATTGAAAACTGTTGTGCTGCTTTATATTTTTGTGGAAACCATGATACTTTTTTATTTGTTCTACTCACTTTTGATCAATTTAACACATACTTGCTGAATAGAAGTATTATCTTTCAATAATAAAAAAAACATATTGAAAAAAATGGTCACATTAATTTTCACATTCATTTCACAATGTTCACATTGGGCTGTCATTTATATAATCATTTACTGTGTATGTATGTGTATGTATATATATTTATGTATATATATTTATGTATATATATTTGTGTATATATATATATATATATATATATATATATATATATATATATATATATATATATATATATATATATATATACGTACGTACATACATACATACATACATACATACATGTTCACTTTAAAACGTCAGCATTTTTAGCTCAATTGCCTTGGAAGCACCAATTTGGCTCTTATATCAAGACAATATGAGAACAACTAGAATTCTTTTCAGCAGAGGACACAATATGATTGAACGATTTAAGATCCATGCAAATTGAGCTTCTTAATTGCTAGCACAATTATTTTAAGTGAGTGAGCAATCATTTTAGTAGATCCTTTTAACCCTAATTGACTGACTTTAATTAATTAATCAACCTTTTCCTAAAAAACATGGGGTTGAAGCAACAAGAAATGTAATTTACAACCTGTTCAACTTCTGTACTATAGATTTTACCGTCAGGATAAATTTTTATGCATCAAGAACTGATTGAATGGGGAAAAGGGGATACATTATTATTATTTTGCATCAGTTTAGTGTTTTATCTCCGCTATTATTGGACCTTGCTCAGAACCAAAGGCATTACCTCATAAATGATTCGCAAACCCGCTTTGAACTCCCGAACTGACTCAAATGATTCGAGAACCCGCTACGAACTCCCAAACTAATTCAAATGATTCGCGATCCCACTCCGGACTCCCGAACTGATTCAAATGATTTGCGATCCCCAAACTGACTCAAATGATTCGCAAACCCGCTTTGAACTCCCGAACTGACTCAAATGATTCGCGATCCCACTCCGGACTCCCGAACTGACTCAAATGATTCGCGAACCCGCTACGAATTGCCGAACTGATTCAAATGATTTGTGATCACCGAACTGACTAAAATGATTCCCGAACCTGCTTTGAACTCCCGAACGGATTCAAATGATTCGCGAATTCTCTACGAACTCTCGAGTTGATTCAAATTATCCGCGAAGCGGGTCCGAACTCCCGAATTGATTTCAAATGATTTGCGATTGCCAAACTGACTCAAATGATCCGCGATCCCCAAACTGACTCAAATGATTCGCGAACCCGCTACGAACTCCCGAACGGATTCAAATGATCCGTGAAGTCGCTCCAAACTCCTTGACTGACTCAAATGATTCACGATCCCACTCCCAAACTGGTTCAAATGATTCACGCTCCATACTCCGAACTAGGAAGAATAAGGAATCGTGCATTGTGAAGGGCGCTCTGAAAAGCAGCAGTGCAGGCAAAGGATTAAAACCCCTATTAAAACAGATGTCCAAATGAACGTACACCGGTACACTAAAAGCACGTTCTGGGCGCACCGAGTAGAGCCCTGCACGGGCCTCAAATCTAGGCCCGAGCCCGGCCCTGGCCCGAGACGCTCAGGCCCTAGCCCGACCCGTGTCCGACAGCTCCTCAGAATTATCAGCCCGAGTCCGACACGAGCCCGTGTTTTTATTTATTTTCTTTTATTACACAGCGGAAGCCTGCCCTATTTGCAACAATTTAACAAAATGGGTCAGTTTTGTTATGTTTCTTTTCATTTCTTTATCAAGTTAATTTAGAAAAAATGTTTGGAGCGTTTTTAAAAAAAAAATGACGATTAACGTTAAACAGCCGAGCCGACAGGGAGTAGCCTAAAACATATTTAATCAATTTAGCCTCTCAAATTAACGCTAATACTTTACTTGGCTACAATAAAATCCATTTATAAAACACTTAAAGCATATCACACAGACAGTTAGTTTTATAAATGTTTATTTATTAAACCACAGTGAGTAAAATAAAATAAAAAAATTGAAATACTGAGGCAGGCTCGTAACAGCGCTCGCAAACGAGATGAGAAATAGCCCACAACCTAAACAAATTAAATTAATTAAAAACAAACTTGCAGATTATCTTACCTCAAAAATGCACCACAGAACACGTCCATTCTTTTTTCCATTAGTTTCCAACAGTAAAACGAAAATAAAGTCCAGTCAAATGAAAAGTTAGAACAGTCTCTTACAGAGTATCGTGGAGAAAAAGAATAGCCTCCAGAGTGGAAGGTTTTAACCCCGTCCTCCTCTCTTCTATCACTCTTCCCGCTGCGCTGAAGACACGCTCGCTGCTGCTGCTGGGACACTAAACACAGAGCGAGCCAGTCTGGACAGTTGCGGTAGCAGGATCTCGTGCTGTTTACATTTACATTACTTTATAGTCCTTTAATAGCTACTACTACAATAAGTGGATATAAGTGAAGTATAATCGTGGGTCGCGCTGACGGAAAAGCGTGCTTGCGTGCATGCGTGCGACTGTCATGTCAGTATGTCAGTTTAATTATAACGGGTTGAATTATCAGATTATGAAAGTTATGAGTTTATGAAATGTCTTTCTATGTTGTTTTTCTATCGACGAAGTCAACTTCTCATTTTTTTATTTAATGTCTAAAAATATAAGTAGAAGGATAACCCAAAAAAGGCCCAAGGACCAGCCCGCATGTGAGCTATAACGTGAAAATTGGCCCGAAGCCCGGCCCTAGGGGCATAAAGAAGTCGGTGGTGGTATGCTCAAGAGCTATATTTGGAAGTGGCCATACTGAGTTCCGGTGCGTACCGGCCCACTTAAAGCACTGTCTGGAATTAAATGTTGACACTTCTGAATTCTGTGAATTATTCTACAAGTCCTTTTTGTGTGTGATTTCGTGGTTTATCTCTGCTAACATTAAAACTAAAACATTGCTATCCTCTTAAGCCCCCCCTCTGTAGAAGGGGCGGAGCTTGGCCTCTCTAATCTGTTTTCTGATGTTGATGCTTTTTTGAATAATACCCAGAATGCTTCTGATTTGATTAAGTGAAATGGTTTAGTGACTAAATATAGTTTGGTACTTCTGATTAAAATTGACACTATTCTTCAGTGCCAAAAACGACTTTCCTCTTCAGATGATATCATCAAGCCAATGGGTGCTTCTGCAGTTTGTGTGGTATAAAATGGCTGCTTTTCTGAATTCTGGATTAAAAGAGGTTAATGTAATTTGTCTTATCTCTGCTATTTTTAAACTTGCTCAGAACTGCATGCATTACCTCACTTTAAACTATTAATTTCAAGAAGGGTGTGGAGCTTGACTTCTGTAATCTGTCGCGTGATGTTGAGGGGTTGTTGAAAATTACACGGAATGCTTCTGGATTAAAGAAGTAATTAAATTTTGCTTGCAGGTTAGATACTTGCAATCAAAACTGACACTTTGTCGCCTCTGAAATGACTTACCTCTTCAGATGATGTCATTAAGGCCACTTGAATATCAACCAATGGGTGCTTCCACTGTTTGGTATAAAATGGCAACTTTCTGAGTTCTGGGTGTTATTTAGATTTTATCTCTGCTATTATTAAACATAGCTCAGAATCTTTGTAGAAGGGGGCGGAGCTTGGCCTCCATAATCTGTCATCTGGAGTCAAGGAATTTTTGAATAATACCCAGAATGCAAAGCAGAGGGTTGGTGTCTCGGTAAAACACCTCGACGCCCACCACGATGGGCAATTACTCTGTCGATGTGGGCACGACTCAAAACTCCTGAACCCTTTCGTTCTCCAATCACGGCTGATGAATTGAGCCGCCAGCTGCCGCCATCTGGCTGCTAGCACACGCTCAAGCGCCGCGCCACTGATTAATGGCTGCTGCTCGCATTCAACAGCGGAGGAAATTAAGCGTTTGAGTTTAAGCGTTACATTTGTCTGAAGAGCGTGAGGGCTTGAGAGGCATTTGTCAAAATCCACCGAGGTTAAAGTCGAAAGTCCTTCACCTGTAAACACCCAGTAAACATCCGTGTTTGAGCTTCACTCAGAGTGATGAAGAATCACACATGAAATCTTTAATTTATCCTTTTCTAGTTTCTTCTTTACGACAATGATGAGAGCGAATTGAGTGCTTTGCTGTATAAAAAGTATGAATCTAGCACATTAGCGACTGAAATTGACTTATATACACACACACACAGATTTTTGTGTTTCTAAAGGTATGCATATGTGATTACTTCATATTATGCAATTTGGCTTGTATGCAAGTCTACAAACCATATGGCAATGTTATGTACGAATACTAATGAGCTTAGAATCGGTTAATAGCTCATACTCTGAACTACTCACATTTATTTTACAGTATGACACCTACTGACTCTCTATTTTTGTCTCTAGAAGAAGCATCTGAGATAAATTGATACTTAAATGAGTCCTGGATTGAGTCTCGAGGGCTGAAAGATCGAGGAAATCCTCCTCTGGGGATACTTTACTGGATTAGCTCTGGCGCTCCGAACGTGAAACGTGAGTTTCTGGGATCGGCTTTTCCCAGGGACACACAGGGGAAACAGATACCCTGAGATCACCACACAGTCAATCCTCAGGAGCGGCTCAGGTATTCGGTCTGGGATTGAACACTCAGCCCGTCTGACCTTGAGCAGCTCGCATCAGATCTCTGAGCCGGTGTGTTTCTTGGGTATCGGGGTTTCCGTTTGCAGTGGTAAGGGCTGCGGTGGATCCATGCCCGGGCCTTTGAACAGACTAATGGTTACAAGCGCTGGCGCAGCTCCACTCGCCTCCCCGCAGGCCCTGCCTGGATCAGTCGATAACACACAATTTAGAAAATCAGCCAAGTTTGCAGAAAGAAAGAGCTAATATCGGAAATAAAGACGGATACATAATCTGAGGCTGGGGGAGTTTTTCATGCGCTTGAGTTATTTGTTATCCGGAAGGAGCGAGTGCTGGACGAAACGCTCACACGTCTGAAGCGACGACAGTGCCGCTGACCCAAGCTCTCTCTCACTCTGGTGTCGATGGAAATCTAATTACCTGAAAAAAGCGATCAATGGAAAGAAAATTGGTTTCTGTGTGAAACTGTACATGTAATAAGCTCTGAGCTGCTTTAATATGTGCTGCTTTTGCATCTTGAATCACGCTTGTTTCTTTGTAATGGATTCCTGTGTGTGATTGTTCCTCCGTCACTCTCTGATTCTTCCTCAAGATCCATTACTCCCTCAAACAGGGACAAACAAGGTGTTTCTGCCATCATGATCAGTGTTTTAAGCTTTTAAGGTAGGAGAGGTTGTGTCAGTGGTCACACATAATTAGATACTTTATATTAAATTGTAAAGATTATATGCAGCACATCTGAAAAAAACATTTAATGCAAAGCCTGGAATAAGTAAAATGTTCATTAAAAAATTAATAAAAAATAAGACATTTAAATTAGAAAAAATAGCTAAAATACAACTAATTTATACAACAAACAATCAACTTAAAACAAAAACTTTTGGCTCTTTAGACCATTTTATATAAACTGAGCACTGACCACATAAATATGTCCTATATACTGTAGGTTAATAATGACAAACAATCCCAGCATGAATAATAAAAAAATGAATAAATAATGAGAGAGAGAGAGAGAGAGAGGTATACAGATTTAACGTTTTAGCAGAAGAGAAAAAAGGTACATTATTTCTTCATATTACAGACAAACTTGTTCAAATGTTTTTATATTGAGACCATACACATTTCACTTGTTCAGTTTGTTTTTAATTTTTTTTATTTTGAACTTCAAATGAATAAATGGTGTATTCCACATCAAATTTAAGTATGAACTGACAACAAACTGTTGTGTTTTTAGTATCCATTAACATTTTTATTAAAAAATATATATTTCTCATTATGCACATCTTATGCACATACAAATCTGGTGCCCATCTTTTTGTGTCGTCAGCATGAGATCGGTTTAGGAGATTGAACAGATTAATTATCGGCCAATAATGATCGGTAACCAATCATGTGTCATTTTTAACTATTGAAAAGCAAAGGGAAAATTACAGTATTGACTGTACAAAGCCTTGTTTGAAAGTTTTGAGAAATCCTTGGTTTGGTTTATGGTAGAGATTGACCGATAATCGGTTTTACTATTTTTCACTATTTAAGCATTTTTTCATAATCGGATATCAGTTTTGTAATTTAAGATGCACACAAACTTGTGGGCATTTTTAGAATTGTGTGCAAGACTGCCATAACTTTATTTAACATAACTGCATTTAATGCACACATTAGGTGTTACATAAATGCTTTATATGCAGTTTTAAGCTTGGTTCTATGTAATAGAAACAAACTTACAGGGTCACATAGCCTGTCATGTCCCAAAGACGTCACTTTACGGAAGTTAAAATGCAGCCTTGAATGAGTGCATGTTAGAAACTAAACCAATTATATATATATAAAAAGATGCAGTGTTTTCTTTGTTGGAATATGAAGATGATAAACATAAAACAGTAGGTGTTTTCTCTGTGCATGCTCGTAACATCAGTGTTTGGCATCTGTCTGTCTGCGTCAGCATCATTGTTGTAGAGTAACGCTTGGCTTGCACAATCTGTGATACCATTAAACACAACATGGCAGCTGGAGCGTCGACAGATTGTTCCCATCTCATTACAGAAAGTTTCCTCCTGCAGGATGGAAAATATCTTGGAGATCTGACGGGTCATTTTAAGGTGGCTGAGGTCAAAGTGTTCATTTATTTTAAATCTCTATACGAAACTTTCACTAAGCTTGGTTATTATTTGATCAATTATTAAGATAATGACATGCACCAGTGTTTGGGAACTTACTGTACAAAATTAACCCGACCACTAATACTACAGTTTTGAGTTGTTAGCTACACTACAAGCTCCTAACAAAGTACTGATTTGCATTTAAAGGAGTAGTTCATCCAAAAATGAAAATTAGCTGAAAATGTACTCACTCTCAGGCCAGCCAAGATGTAAATGAGTTTGTTTCTTCATCAGATTTGGAGAAATGTAGGATTTCATCACTTGCTCACCAATGGATGCTCCATAGTGAATGGGTGCCGTCAGAATGAAAGTCCAAACAGCTGATAACAACATCACAACAATCCACAAGTAACCCACACCAATCCAGTCCAACAGCTAATGTCTTGTAAAGAGAAAATATCTGTGTTTGTAAGAAACAAATCCATCAAGATGTTTTTTTTTTTTTTTTTTTACTTCAAGCCATTTGTCTCTCACATCAAAATATAACATATTGGTGTTTGGTGTGTGCATATTTCTCTCCTGATTCAGTTGAGACTATTTTATTGAAGTAAGCAATATTAAGGATAGAGTGTTCCTATTTAAGAATATAAATTTATTTCAAAATCATGCATATTCGTGTGCACACAGGGATTATACTCTTCAGGGAAAGCGCTTGTTTTTTTGCGCACGCTGTGCTTGATTTGAAACCATTGCTCATTTTCTGACTCTCGAGTGACGTCACAAACGCGAGCGACTGAGAAATCCTCTCCCCAGTGAGTGAGCTAACAGGAGTCTGATTTAACGCAGCTCTTCCTGAGGGACGAGGTTTGTCAGTGATCCACAGGTGTTTCCCTGTGTCAGCTGGTATAAATAACCTCGGCTCCGCTGAGAGCAGGGGAATAGATAGACGAGAACACTAGTTACCGTGATCTCAGCAGCACTGACGGAAAGCAAACTCACGCTTACAGTGGCGTCAGGGTTTCAGAGCTTGTGCTGTTTGTGTGTGTTTCGTGTTCTTGTGTTCCTCTTCTCATCGCACATTCATCACTGTGACATCAGCTACTTTCCAGCTCGGTCAGAAAGCGTGCAGTCAGCTGTTCCTGAGGGGGAGCGTAACCACATGAAGATGTGTGTTTGGGCTCTTCAGAGAGGAGCTGTCAGGAGATTACGAGTGCGTCGCTTTCATCTGCGTTCTGGAAATAATATAGCAAATGTGTAAAGATGTCAGAAGTTCTTGTGTTCTGGTACAAAGTTGATATTGAAATAAAATACAAGTGCTTCTTTTTATACAGAATCAGCATTCAGGGTTTCTTCAGAATCTTTGTGTATTTGCTTCATTATTTCATAAAAAAAAAAAAAATGCACTTGCAGCAGCAGTTTTCTTTTTCGGTTTCAGCATATATACCTAATTCATCATATATTTTATGATTTTATGCATCAATTTGTTAATATTTAACTTTTTAAAGTAATGCATTGTTTAGAACCGTTTTAGATTTTGCTGTGGCATTGAGAATCATGAAATCTCACTAGTGATTTTGTTGATTACGGATGCTTTGGTATCATGACCAACCTTCAAACCTGTTTAACTTGCTCACCAATCATCTGTCTGTGTGTATGTGTGTGTAAGCATGTTTAAGCTGGGATGTTTTCTCTAAATGAATCAGACAGAGTGATTGAATAGCATCTGCTGCAAACGCCAGCGTGGATCAGAGCAATGGCATGTCAGAGCTAATTTCAGAGAGAGAGAGAGAGAGAGAGAGAGAGAGAGAGAGTGTGTGTGTGTGTGTGTGTGTGTGTGTGTGTGAGAGAGAGCGAGAGAGAGAGAGAGAGAGAGAGAGATCGATTCACTCTTGGTTGTTTCATGCATTGTTCTGTTTTTATCACTGATCTATCACGTAAAAAAAAAAAAAAAAATAGTAGTTGTCATTTACCTTTTCTTGGACATTGTCCACCCACAGTTTTCATACTGTACCTTTAAGATGTCCATATGTTAATGTACCTCTAACTTTTCAGTTCTGGACATTAAGCCTTGACATGTGCTTGTAAATCTGTCTTTCACTTGTCGGAGTAAAAAAAGTGACTTGTCCAGGGAAAAAGCTTATATACGACATTTATGCATGACATGACAAATACAGAGTAATGCATTATCATCACATAGTGAGTCCTTTAAATAATAAAGCCTTTAAAATATATACGGTACATAAATGCGATATCATTCACAAAAAAAAAATACTAATAAAATATAACTTATCTTAATTTAGTTTGTTGCAGAACTAAAATAACTAAACACAATAAAACTAAAAGCTGAAACTTAATCCAAGCTTTATAGACATAAAAAAATACCAATAAAAATGATGAAACAACAAAATTACTTGTAACTAAAATGAAGAAATTAAGATATTAACAAAACTCTAATTACAGTAGTATAAAAAATACTGAGATTACACTGTCCTATAAAGCAGATGTTTCTATATAATTTATATGAAAACGTCAATATTTGCTTGAAGGAAAAATCACTATTAGTAAACAGCAAAGAAAGCCCTTCAGGTTGATCCGTCCTCTCTGTTCTTCAGATTGAAAGCTGAACTTTGTGTCGTTTCTCCTTCAAAAGTTAGTTGTTTATCAAACAAGTATTTGTGTCCTCCGCTCACGCCGTTTCCCTCTTCACTTCCTGTGCGTAATGAGGCGCTATACACTAAATGTAAATAAATGTAAATCGGCGGCTGCGCTGACATGACAGATG
This sequence comes from Carassius auratus, assembly GCF_003368295.1. Lineage (NCBI taxonomy): Eukaryota > Metazoa > Chordata > Actinopteri > Cypriniformes > Cyprinidae > Carassius > Carassius auratus. The sequence continues at coordinate 16,680,185 of NC_039245.1, read as the reverse complement.
ACTGGGTGCCGCGGCTGCGATGGCCATCCTGTGGGCAGATGGCTTTTGATTTACTGTTAGCTGTCTGTGTACCTCTAGCATGAATCAGCAGTGATTTATGACGCCATGCTCACCAATACAGCTCCAGAAAATAACTCCTCAGCTTCAGATCAACAACGAGCATGAACTTCAGTTTGATTACTTCTTGAATAGCCGCTCGCGAGATTAAAGCGAATACGGAGCGATTAGTGGCGATAGATGAGTTTGTTTTCTGTCAGTAAAACTGGTTACTAGAGACAGTCTCCTGGTTTGTAAGGCAACTGTCGTGAGCCTCTCAATCGGATGCAGAGGTCAAAGGTCAATGCTATCATGTTGTCTGAAATCCACAGTGAGATGGCATCTTACGTGGTAAATCAATCAGATTTCAGCTCAGACGGCAGTGATTTGAGAGTATGTGTATGAATTTGAGTATTGACTTGGTATCGAACATTAATATGTAAATGTGTATGTGGTCATACATTTGTGAATTTCCCTCCATATCTGCAGCGAAAAGAGCAGCATCATCAGCATATAAAAGCATATTTCCTTCACATGCAGCCTGAATATCGTTTATATATGATTAAAACAATAGCGGGCCTAGTACAATACCCTGTGGAACTCCATTATTTACAATCTTACCCTCAGAAAGTAACCTTCTGGCTTCTCCCTGTTTTTATTTATTTATTTATTTTTTACTGTACATGAAAAACCCATAGTGCTTACGTCGTCTAATAATATTGAATGCTTAACAATATCAAAAGCGTTTTAATTATAATTCATATATAATAAACTTAAAACAATAAATTAATGTATACAATAATGTTAATAAATGTATTTAATATGGTTTTTAATCAAATTAATGATTTCAGCTCTGGAGAAATAATATGCTAGTCAATATTTACAAATGTGTGTGTGAAACCAGTGGCAACACCGTTGATAATTGAACAGTCATTTATATATTGAGATAGGATTGTCATGCGTTACTTTGCTAATAGTTAGGACTCTCTGTTTGTATATCGGCTGTTTTAGAGCTAATTAGATCTGATCACAGAAAAACCAGAAACAGCTGTATGGAATAACTGACCCAAAACACATACAGTATCACCTCAGTCTGGACGCTAGCATTGATGCTAGCATGCAGCGCGTCAGTGTTAAACGAACGACACAGATCAGTAACAATCAGACGCTCTCTCAGTCTCTGCAGTGAACGGAGATCTCACACTAGATCTGCATTACTGCCTTCTGATTGGTCAGCGGTCAGATGTGATCCTACAATGACATTTAAATGGAAAGAGTAACAGAAGTGAGAGGCTGGAGGACTGAAGATCCACTGAGCGGTGTTTATTTGTGAATGATTGTGTATCTGACTAATGCCGTCCTCCTCCCTCTTTATAGATCCACAGCATCACCATCAGCTTTATCAACCAGACTGCATTCGTCTGACTCGCATAATCCTGTGTGTGTGTGTGTGTGTGTGTGAGATTGAGATCCTGTTGAACTGTGGCTTTTAATAAATGAGTCTGTCTGTGCTGTAATTTAGGTAAGTATTTCTCTGAAATGCTTTATCGGACTTTCAGACTTGCGCTCTGCTCAATCTCAGAGACTTATTAACTATCCTTTGATTACTTACACAATGACAGGAAAAGGAACAAATGTAAATAAAGAGCTGAAGTTAGTCATTTATCTCAGATGAGGAGACTCCAATAATCTCACCTACAGAAATCACAACAAAAACCACTTTTATTTCATTATTATATATTTTCTGTTATTGTTCTATTAATATTTTAATTATCTTAATTTATTTTTAAATATTAAATATTTTACTTGTTTTATTTTTTGAATAACTTTAAAATTTCTTCTATTGCAGTCTTAGGCCTATGTATGTAAGTTTCCGTTGTTATTTTTTATTATTATTTTTATTTTATTTTTTGAATTGTAGGTGTCTTTGAAAAACTAAAGCCTGTAATAAAAATATCAGAGATATCAGTATGGAAATCTGTTAACTAGCTAACTAATTAAACAATCAGTTGTAAATTATTACTATATGTATTTTTAAATGTATGTATATTATAAGAGAGCAATCTCATTCATTCCTTTTTAATATCCATACTTTCGCTCTCTCTCTCATGTTATTTGTATATTGTATATGTTTACATTTATATTTTGCATAAAGAGATAATGCTAGTTTTAGACTTTAATTTTCTACCATTTTTAGTATATTGGAAAAATCTAAGCACTTTTTTTCCCCCTTTTATTTTTCTGAATGAATGCATCAATTTTAGTTTCGTTAGTAACTTCTAGTTAGTTGCTGAGGCAGCGTTTCTCATTAATGATGCTCCATATTCTCCACTCTGGCTGGTGACTCATTTGTGTGTTTTTTTGAGACGGTCCGGACAGGCCTCCAGTCCTCAGGTCAGTATTAACTAGCTGATGACAGCGTGACTTCAGTCTTGCATCACATATTGTTTCCCACTTGATTTAAAAAAGCCTTCTGGAGGAATCCAGGAGGGAGAGATTCTCATCCTCGTTAAAGCTTGGCTCGATTAGTTTACTGGTAATTAATCCCTGAACGAGTTCAAGTCAGAGCCGGGGTCAGAGGTCAAGTGTTGTTGTGTTAGCGCGAGCGTGTTTCATTTAGCGGTGAGTCTCTTCGGGATGAACGTGACGTTGTTAGCGGAGCTGTTGATAAGTGAATATGTCCTGAATTGAGTCTACGTTATTTTGTCATAAATCCAATACGTCAGACAGCAGATGCTCCGTCAACCAATTAAACCAAGTCCTTTTCAGATTGTGTACCAGTTTTCAAAAAAATGAAAACAGTGACATTAATAGTCAGACTCTTGATTTTAGTAAAAAAAAAAAAAAAAGCTGTATATTAAGTATAAGTATTTTTTCATTACCTGTCATACATTATATACTGTACATACAGTAGAATTATGTATGCATATTTGTGCTATGACTGAGTTCATACTGCTAGTTTAATTGAGGTTAGCTCTCTGAGACTGTCTGAGCGGACTGTTATGTTGATAAATGAACTTTAGTTTCATGTTCGTTCACTTTCAGCGGCTCGTGGCAGATTTGCTGATCCTCACAGACTTTTTTGGAAACTACATCTGTTCGGTGTCTGCTGACCCTTTTTTGTGTGTGTGTGTGTTGCATGTAATTTAAACTGTCCTGTCCTTTGCTTTAATGTGCTCCTAAAATTATTCAGAAAAACATATAATGTCATGTAATATAAAATATATTTGTTTAATATTATATAAAAATATAGTTTGCCCTGTGTAAAGCATTTTAAGCTTTATAAAGTATGGATAGCATCATACTTTATGGGGGGGGGGGGTGCTTTTGCTAAAATAAATCAATCAAAATGAAGCCACTTTTTTTAAGTCCATATTCTAAACATTTTAAGCTGTATTAGGAATATTAAACTTTTTAGTTTTGTTTTATTGTAAAACATTTTTTAAACAAATTGTACATTAGTATTTATGTTTATTCTTTATTTATTGAATATTTATAGGTGTTTTATGTTTCTGAAGGCAAGATTACAAAAAGAACAGACATTCATTCATGCATTCAAGTATTTTCATGCTGTACTATACAGATGTCACATCTCTATAAATATTTGAAAATGTATATATTTTTTTATACTCATGTCCATTATATTGTAAAACTAAGTCAACTTGTAGCTTTTTTGTTCTTATTGTATTTTATATTATTTTTAAAAACAGTCTACTACCAATATTTTTAATACTAGCTATTCATCAATTTGTCAGTCATCAGCCACAATCTTTAGAATTTTATTATTGTACACTAGAAATCAAAAGTGATGTGACGTGTGGCCAAGTGGGGTGTCCCTTACTCAGAATTCGTGCTCTTCATTTCACCCGTCGAACTACAAACACACACACACACACACACACACCCATGTATAGTTGGGGTTCGGTGTGTTAAGGGTCTCACCTCATCCGTGGTGTTGAGGGTAGAAGATAGCACTGGTTATTCTCTTCTCCCACCGACATTCACTGCTGGACATGAGACTCGAACCTGGAACCTTACAAGTCTGACTCTCTAACCATTATGCTGCGACTGCACCCTTCTGTTTATTACAATATCCAGAGCGTAAAAGTCATGAAATTAATGTAACAATGCAAACAATCTTAATAGATCTATAATATACTGGTCATTTTCTTTATGCAAAATATATGATTGCTTTACTTCTGTTAATAAGGATGTGAAATATGGATTAATCCATGACTACAGTCACTTCTGAATGCAGTCAAGAACAAAACACACTCATGGAAGTGCAGGAGAGTTAAATATTCCCGTGCAGTTGTGTGTTTTGCATGAATGTGGTGCTGTGTATTACTGTAGGCTGTGCTGATTTATGAGCGCTGCGCTCTGCCTGTGATGCTCATAATTAATCTGCGCTGATGGACTGATGTATGCACAGCATATGGCTGTGAGAGGCAGATTATCTCTGCACCACGGCTCGCGCTGCTGAATCAGCATGTACAGTACAGTACAGTACCGCGGCTCCTTTACTTCTCTCAGTGCGTCTCTGTTACGCTCGGACCACTCCAAAGCTGGCCTCATTACTGCTCACATGTTGCTCTTCTGTAGCTCAGGAGTCTTCAGTTGTGATTTATTAGAGGATCGACCTGAGCAGAATAAATCCCACTAATGACTCACTAGTTTTCTAGAGCTGCAAAATAAATGTGTGGTGCAGCTCGGATCATTTGAAGAGAAATGTTTGAGTTTAAACAGAGATTGCTGACTTTTGACACCTTTGGTGTTTTGTAAAATCTGAGCACAACTATATAACTGTAAACACGAATATAACATTATTTAAAAAATATACAGTATATCTTGCATAAAGGAAAAGCCTGTTTAGATGTATTTTAGCAAGCTTTGGTGTCTTGGGGGAAAAAAAACTATGTATGCATATATATGTATGTTTTATATTTGAATATTATAGGAAATATATATTTATATCTTTTAGTCGATTTATATAGTACATTTGTGTGTGTGTGTGTGTAGCCAAATATTTGAAAATTGTCTGTTTTAGAATTATATGTAGCATCGAAAATAAGATCTATTTGTAGGTCGGTTCTTTTTTTTCTTTTCTTTTTTTTTTTTTTTTTTTTTGCTAGCAACAAGAGTACACCTCACTCAGCACTCAGAATCTAGTTTGAATCCAGTTTTGTGTGTGTGTGTTTGATCCTTTAGTCCAGGTTAATCATCTTCTGAAAACGTCTGCACTGAAATGCAGTTAACGTACTCGCGGTGTTCTTTCAGGTCCTCTGAGGCCGTTCCTCTGGTGATCAATCTAACCGGATCTGGCAGAGAGAGAGGAGCAGAACTCTTTTTGAGAGTTAGACTCGTATTGATTGCTCCTAATTAGATTCCTATCAAGTCTGCAGGGAATAGAGTTCCCGCACTTTTCCCAAAGAGCAGCAAAGCCTCCACTAGCGGACTGCTATATGAAGCTGGCTAACTTGGTTTGAGGAGCCCCCAAAACAAACCCTGATTTGATTATGGCGAGGGTCTCTGTGTCTAATTACACGGCCCCCCTCCAGCATCAGTCAGTTTCAACTTCTTCATCACGTGCGTTCAGCCGACAGCTCGGTCTCTGGCTGCGGTCTGCGGGAGGAGGTTCAAAGCCACCAGGAAATGTCATCTTAATGCATCTATGTTCTGCGGCTGGCTGTTAGCAGAGATTAGACATCGAGGATCTGTCAGGCTGCCACGCGCCTGCTTTAAATGATCAAATGGATTGTTTACCGTCTGTCGGGCGAAGCGACGCCCGCTATTGACAGCAGAGTCATTCTTGAGATGTTTACTGGTAAAACACGATCTGGCGAAGTCACTCTGAAACCATCATTTCCCATAATGCATTGCAGGCTGGATTGATGTGACAGGACGGTGGTTGTCTTTATGGGAGTCATTTGAGATGTGATCAGTACCTGAACCCGAGAGACATTAGTTTTAGCATTAACCAGCAGAGTTCATCTATATCTGATGCTATTTTCACATGGTACAAACAAACTCTAGACATATTAGGCAGGGTGAAAATGCATATAAACCACCCATAGCAAAAACGCAGACTATCATTTTGGTGGTGAGTTTTGGAAAAAAATTTTTTTTTTATATACAAATCTAATAAGAAACATAATTTATACTTTCAGTATAAGGATTATGTGTTTATGTAAATACGTTCAACTTTATATTTTGCCAAGATATCAGTGATACATTTTTTTATTATAATTATATCTTTTGTATTTATATATTCATAAGCCACAAAGTCAAATAAATATTTGATACATATGAATTAAGCCAACTGCAAGTAGCTACTGTTGCAGAAAAAAATGCATTATTGTAATGTGCAAAAAAAAAAAAAAAAAAAAAAAAAAAAAATATATATATTGGATTGGTAGTAGTAGTAGTAGTTCTACAGATTTGTATTCATGCTGATTTCTCTTCTTGGTTTGGGGTGAATTATGTGCAGGATGTTTCTTCATGAGATTCACTCTGAAACAAATCAGTGTGTGGTGTTTGTACGTGTGTGTGTGTGTGTGTGTGTGTGTGTTCACAGACTCGTTACTGATCTGATATTCATAACGGGCAGTAAAAGGTCAGCTGTGTGAATTAAAATGAAAGATGGTTAGCGTGTGCTGTGAAGTGCACACGTGTAGCCGGATCATTTCTGCAGCTAAATGTTCCCGCGTCGCCGGGGAAGACCGGCGGTGAATTACACCGAGACTTCAGACTGATCTCCATCTGTGTGTGTGTGTGTGTAAATCTCTCGGCTCTTCTTCTGGCCATTACTTGAGCGTCTCTCTCAGCTCTGTTGATTGCTACTGTCAGCTTCTGCTGATTTACACACTACTGCTGCTAAACCTCCTCCAATCTAGCATCCATCCATCTGTCTGTCCTCGTCTCTCTTCGACTGTCATTCCTCTGAACGACCAGCAGGAGTGCAGTGAGTCTGACGTCAGGTTTATATTTGCATTTGCATTTACTTCTCTTTTTTTTTAAGCTAATGAATTCTAAATTCTATAAAATCAACTGTTGAAGTTTTCGTATTGGTCATTCAAACAGTTAGTCCAGCCCTCATTGGTTGAGACAGAAGTTGACATGTCAAACAACCAATGACTGGCTTGTAGCGAAAACTAACAAGCCAGAAACTTTGAACATTCTTGAACATTAAAAATCATATAAAAAATGTCACTTTTAACCCTATAAAGCCTGTCATGATATAATAATTTTTGCCTCTTTGTTTGTAAGTGCAGTTTTGGGCACCACAGAACATTGAGCCAATGGAGTGATTTTGGGGTGGGACTAATGGTTTATTCAGCCAATGAGGATGAGTGTTTGGGAAACCTGTTTGAAAACAATTCAATTTATATTATAATATAAACAATATATACATAAACAAAAAATCAGGGGGAGGGCTAACTCTTTATCCTAATAATGACAGATGTGCCATGTTTATCTGTTATTTTATTATCATTGAAATGCTATTATAGTTTATATATATATGTGTGTGTGTGTGTATGTATATGTATGTATATATATGTGTGTGTGTGTGTGTATATATATATGGATATGTGTATTTATATGTATATGTGTGTGTGTGTGTGTGTGTGTGTGTATATATATATATATATATATATAAATAAATAACTAAGCTGAAACTGATTGGTTTTGACTTCAGGACTGTAATGAACATGTGGTCAGTGTCTGATGAAAGACAGAGATTCATCCTGTGTGTGTGTGTGTGTGTGTGTGTGTGTGTGTGTGTGTGTGTGTGTGTGTGTGTGTGTGTGTGTGATATAGTGTGCTTGTGCTAGTATTTGTGTAAACATGTATGTATGAACACTGTGTGAAGGTTTGTTTTGATGTGGATAAGAGAGGACTAGATACAGCCTGAAGCACAGCCCAGCATCAACAGAGGAGAAAACAGGTCAACAGCTCAGGGAATACTGCTGTGTGTGTGTGTGTGTGTGTGCGTGTGTGTGTGTGTGTGCACGCAATGCATCGGCTGCTTTGATGTGCACAGGTTTTCAGATTTCAGCTGACGTCAGTCAATACCATCATCGTCCAGACATGTAGGAGAATTCCTTCAAATAATGTTTTTGATCAACAGGAGGATATTAGGAAATAAATATTTGTTATGAATAATATTATTTCGATTTTTACAATTTCTGAAGACCATGCAGACACGTTTGTTATGGTTCTCTGGTGTCTTATACGCTTGCTATGGTTTTCTGATGTTGTTGCTATGATTTTCTAGTGTTATTATGCAGTTGTTATGATTTTGATGTTGCAGTTAAGTCTTTCTGGTGTTCTGATGTAGTTGGTATGGTGTTTTTTTTTTCTCTTTTTTTGTTTTTTTGCTTATTTGTCATCATTGGTCATCACACTGGTGAGATGAATGTTTAATGGCGCACATTGCATTGTGGGATACAGTATTTCTCACAGTGTGCTTTGTCTGCACATTTGTGTGCATTGGTCTCTGTGGAGCATCACTTTGACGGACAGCTCTTCATCCTCACAGCACACTCACTGTACATCACAGCAGTAATAATGAAGGTTAAACTCAGTGTCGCCACATTGTCTTTGAGCAGCTACTTACTGCATTATCATGAGTCCATCACTGATTACGATCGGACACTTCCACACAACATCTTTTGTTGCTTCATCAGTGTCAGTAACTGCAGGTTTAGCTACCGGACAGTAATGAGGTGGTTAGTGTGCCGAGTAGAAGACAATTAACCAGTGCTGCACAACACACAAAAACAACTGATGATTCAGCGAATCCTCTATGGATGTTCAAGTAGTGTCTGAAATGACCAACAAACCTTCCTGCAAAGCTACCTGAACAATTATGTGCAAGTCTACCTTGGACAAAAGCTGTTTGAAAACCGCTCAAGTTGTAGAGTTCTGAATAAGGGGTTCATAATATATGCAAATGTGGGCGGGCATATGTTAATGAGCGTGTTGTGATGTCATAATCATGTGGTCTAGATCCAGTAAATGAAGATCATCCGTCGTAACTGTATATAAAGCCAGTAATTGGTCATCTCAGCTGCTCTTTTCACTCGAGGTTAAATGAATGTGTGTTCTGCTGTTAGTCAGCATTTGTATTCATTTCTGGGCAGGACGAGAAACAATCATTTACAATGTGTAAACAGAGTTTACCGTTACTCACACACCTTCCGGAACGGCAGGGAGTTTATTGGCCCTTTGAGAGGCGAGAGAAAATGAGCCGCGTCTTCGCTCATTACTCTGCTGCTGCTCAGAAACACACAGACCAGGAGAAAACCGCCAAATCAAAGATGTGTTCATGTATCGCCGTCAAACACACAGACGCTGTCTAGAGGAGCATCACCACAAAAAGATGTGGGTACGAGAGATCATCTAACCTGCTTGACCTCTTTTATCATCCAGCAGATGGTAATCATAAATCTGAGTTCATAATGACTCTTGTTTTACAGTGAAAATATATCCTAGAATAAGTCCTAGAAACTAGATAAACGTAACGCTTGCATGAGTTATTAAGACTTGTTTTAGGCTTGTTTTGTGTCTTTAATTTGAGTGATTTTGTCTTTCTGCAAAACACAAATTTTGCACTTTATTTTAACTTGTTTATTCATAAAACCAATGAAACAATACTTAAATTAAAGGTACCATCCAAGAAAATAACTACTAATGCTGCTAATGCAGTGGTGCATCTCAAGTTTTTGAGAATTCAATAAGATATTTTAGTTGGCAATGATTCATAATTACTATGAATTGTATTTTTGCTGTATAATGATGCTTGACATAAACAGCATCACTAATGAGAAGTGAAGATGGTTTCTGGCCAATTTTTTGTGGAAACACTTGCTGTGAAGCAGATGCTGTAGTCTGTGCACTAGTGTCAAAAGTGTTGACATTCATTACTCAGGTAGAAGTATAGATACTAGGGTTTAAAAAGACTTTTGTAGAAGTTGAAGTATCAACTCAAGCTTTTTACTCAAGTAAAAGTATAAAAGTAAAAGTAATGTAAGGGAAAAGCTTAGGCCGCGCCACAGGGGCCTATTGTGCACTACCCCACCTCCTCAAAAAACAGTTTTTCTAAAGGCCATAGATTATAATGTTATAATAAAATGTTCATGTAAAAAATTTTGGGATTCACTAGGCTACCTGTTTCAGCCGCATATATTCCCATTGAAAATGAACGCACTTTAGTACAATGCAAATACATTAAAGAGCTAGAGATATGAGGACTAGTTGCCTGTAAGTATTGATATGGTGCAAAAAGTCAAACTTCATAGGCATGTCATCAATAGCCTTTAATGGAATGTAAAAGTACTGACGTCCAAATCTTGACAATCTATGTATCATTATAAAGATCTAAGCCTCAAGCATCGACGACAGATCGCTGTCTTTCAATGGAAAGCTTATAAAGACTGTGTTTGCTACACTTGTGTAAGCAGTACACACAAAAACATGAACAATGAAAACGCTGTACATACCAGATCCGTCGTAATAACGAGTCATAAACACATCCACAGCTGTAAATCCTGGTTTAGTTAGAAAGGTAAGGGTCCACTGAATGACATCTCATGAAGCACGTTTAGTCCAACGAAGCAATAACGTTGTAATATGGATCATAATTCCTTTGTTTACGTTTCAGTTCTTCAGCGACAGAACTGTTTGTGTCCATTATGGAATAATTCATGGTCAGAAACTGCGCCTTTTTCTTTATTTGTTTAATTTTTCAACATTTTTCATATGTGTGTTTCATGTTAAATGCTAAACAGCTAATGCTAACAGGTTAAGCTGAGAAATAATAACTTTTAAGAAATATATTTTTTGCTAAACTAACCCAAAACTGGCTATGTCCTTGCTGGAGTGTGATGTGATTTTGTGTCACGTGCAGGTGTGATGGATCGCGTACAAACCAATAGGGTGTCGGAATGGTTTATGTTTATACTTCTCATCCAACTACAATCAAATTCATTCCTTGCGGATGGCGCGATTTATCTGGATAGGTGTTTTTTTTTTTGTTTTTGAATGATGACGAGCTGAAATTAAATAGCAGTAACAAACCTATTTTTAAAATGTAAGGAGTAGAAAGTACAGATACTTGCGTGAAAATGTAAGGTGTAGAAGTAAAAAGTCGGCTGAAAAATAATTACTCCAGTAAAGCATAGATACCCTAAATTTCTACTTAAGGTCACGAACTATTTGTACTTCGTTACTTGACACATCTGAATCTGTGCGTGTCGCTTTCATAACACTTGCAGTAGAAGGAATAAGTAATGACTCTGACGTCCAAACGATTACACAACTGATATCTAAATGATTCCCAGCTCTCAGATGCTCCAGATCCTCTCATAGCATCTACAAGAGGAGAGAGAGCGGTGCTGACAGAAGCAGAAAACTGATTTTCAAAGGTGTATGTGCCCCAGAGCACCTCTCACACAGGATATGACATCAGATGAGTCCTTCTGAAAGATCAGACGACCCTCTTCAGATGGAGATGCACACATCAGATAAAAAATATTTAAAATATCTAATAATAAAAATCTATATATTTTATATTTAAAATGTGTTCACTGCTCTGTGTGTGTGTGTGTGCACTTTGGATGGGTTAAATGCAGAGCATGAATTCTGAGTGTGGGTCACCATACTTAGCTGTATGTCATGCCTCTTTCACTTTAATATATATTATGAATAATTTATTCCTATCACTTTTTCCAGGTTTGAACCCCGTTTCACCCTGATGGTTAGAAAAGGTTCGTTCTTGCGTCTCTTCGAAACGAGTGTACAAATCAAGACACAAACTCCTGAAGCTGCTTCTTAAATCAGATCGGAGAGACAAAGAGACGATGAAAAGTCATAACAGCGATGAGCCTCGCATCAAACGCTGCGCTGTCGTCAAATCAATAAGTCGTTATCTTTAAATGGATAAGTACTTTGGAAACTAATTGAAAACGGCCCCTTAATGCGAACGACACTGTTCTGAGTGTGAGAGAAACCCTCGCCGTGTCCCGGGGTCTTGATCTCTCTATATAGCGTGGTCTGAGAGGCCGAGCGTGAGCCCTGGAGGGACTGTGCACACCCTGCTGAAGTCCAGCAGGTGAAGTGTGGGCTGCGGGTGGATGTGAGCGTTCAACCGCTGGCAGCTGCAGGCGTCTCACGCGTCTTCAGATCCATAATATAATGGCCAACATCACTTATCTGACAGAGCGCCTTAAAGAAAATATTGATTTATCTTTAGGCAAATGTTCTTAAGCTAAAATCCAATCAAAAGCTTTAGTGGCAGTGAGCCAGTGAAAGCACAGAGTGCTGGAGAAGACCGTCTTGTGAACGTCCTCACAGTGAAGCGGCTGATTTCAGAAGAAAATGTATTGTTTTATTTATTTACTTATTTTGTGCATTGGATTGCATTACAGTTAAGCACATATCAAATATATCCTGTATACTTTTACATAAACATCTCCATATATGTGTGTGTGTGTGTGTGTGTGTGTGTGTGTATAAATATGCATTTTTATTATTATTATTTTTAACTAAAGTTTACAGTTTGTGTATTTTTTTTGTTATTTTAACATGTATGTGTGTATTTTCATATAATTAAAAAATATATTATATACAATTTTACATTATATACAGTTTTTCCATATGAACTAAACATTTAAGTATTTTAAAATCTGTATACATAAAGAAACTATTGAATAATTAATATTAAATACTAATATTAAATATTTACATTAGTGTTAAATCTCTCTCTCGCTCTCTATATATATGTATATAATTTTTTTATACATAGTTATTATATAAATGATACATATTACTTATTAATGATACAAATATATATATATAGAGAGAGAGAGAGAGAGAGAGAGAGATTTAATATTTTCAAATACCTATGTATAAAATAGTAAGTTTACATAAAAAAATGGCATAAATCCTGTTAAATATTTAATATATTTAGCATGTGATAATTAACAATTTATTGTAATCATATATTAATATATTTAATTATCTTAGATAAATTTTTTTCATAAAAATATAAACTATATTTTCTTGTTTGCATAATAGAGATGTCTACATACAACAAATAGCTTAGCGTAATGAATCAATTATTTATTATACATAAAATATTAATTATACTAATAATTGTGTGTGTGTGTATGTGTGTGTATATATATATATATATATATATATATATATATATATATATATATATATATATATATATATATATATATATATATATATATATATATATATATATATACACAGTGTTGGGTATAGTTACTTTGGAAAGTAGTTAGTTAGGTTACAACGTTACCATCAATTAAAAGTAATCAGTTATGATATAGCGTTACCTATTCATAAAAGTAATGCGTTAGAGTACTCATGCGTTACCAAAAATTAAAAGCCGTTTGCAGCGGCTCACACATGACAGACACAGCCCCTGGCCCCTTTAAATGCACCTAGAAGTCGTGACTCCCGACAATGAATAACGTCAGTCATCCGACTAAATTAACACTGCAGGATAACAATAACAGGAAAGACAGTCAGCAATCGGCTATTCCACATGGCGTTTTATTTATTTATTATCACAGAACATATTATTAATCAAAATTCGCACCTAACGTTACCCAGCCCGGGTAGCCTAGGCTACTGTATATTATGAGCACCACAAGATAACTCCTGATTTTTCTTTAACTTTAAATAATGCAGTTATCAAAGTACAAGTATGCTTACTTGTAAACACAACCTTAAACAGGCTTGCAGATTTAAATCCATTTAGAAATGATGAACAACCAGCCAGCCAATGATCTAACAGAAATTAACAGCTGCCTGTCAAACAAAAATGATAACAAACCGAATTAAATCCTTCACTGCCACACAGGCAAATGACAAATCGCTTAATAGCCGAACTAATTATTATTAAAGTGTCACTCACAGTCACAAGCCTAAATTCGCTTTAACACAGTTCTCTTACATTTACTCTTCAAAGTAGTGATTAAAACGTAGCGTTAAATTTGAGGTAGAATTTTTGGCGGTCGACAGAAGCTTTTCACCAAAGCAGAGTGTGCATTTTACCGTTAGTTCTTTTCTTTTTCGTTGACAAATTGAAAATAATGTGCGTACTTCCATAAACCAAACGCTGTCCTCTCTGCCATCTTGCCGGGAGTTCGAAAAAAAACACCACACACACACACACACACAGGGTCAGGCGCAGGGCACAGACGCATCACAGCCATTGACTTTACGATCACAGAGCTTCGGCTCCGCTGATACATCCGCAGGTGGCACAGTAGACCTACGCCTACTGTCTGACAAAAAGCAGGCTGCAGTCGGGATTTTCCTTTCCTTAAAATAACGGATTACTTTTTTTAAAAAATAACGAAGTTACTGATTACTTACGCACGAAACTAACGCGTTAAGTTACACATTTCAGGAAAAAAGTAGAGGACTCTAACGCGTTACATTGTAACGCGTTACCCACAACACTGTATGTATATATATATATATATATATATATATATATATATATATATATATATATATATATATATATATACACTCTAAAAACGGCTGGGTTATTTTTTAACCCAAAATGTTGGGTTGAGTATGTTGGGTCATTTTGTTGGGTTATTTTATTTCTTTTTAAACACTTTTGGGTAGTTTCAATTTACCAGGTGTTGGGTTAAACCTGCTGGGTTGCGTCGCTGGGTTGTTTCAGGCCAGCGCTGGGTTATTTAACGCGCCTTGAAGATGTTTAAATCGCTCCCCAACTGTCACTTTGGAAGAACAACGGGGCAAAGCCACGGCTTTCAACTGTTTTAAGGTAAGTTTATTTAATTTTTTCTTTAATAATTATTTTAAATTGGCAGAATTATAACTTTTTTTGCGCAAACAATACTGTTAAACGTCTAACAGTTACAGGCCAACATTATTTACGTTAAATGATGAACTGTTCACTTCAAACGGCCAACCTACGTTACGTGACTCGAATAATCATGTTAAGATATCTGAGACGACATATTAATACAGTTTTTATTAAGTTTCAGACAGTGACGGATGGCTGAAATATGCGAATAACTGTGAAAATAGAGGAAAAAGTAGTTTCTGACACTGAAAAGCGAATTTGACATTTAAGTGAGTCAAATGAGTTCAAAAAGTGAATACGACATTCTGCTCTAATGTAAACGCATGCAGTTGTCCATATCGACATGTAAATCATACAAATTACGTGCAATATAGTCGGACCGCAGGTCTAAGAGAACCGACGATCCAGTTCAAATAAACCGGTTCAGTCTAACAAAGTGATTCCCGGAAAATAATCGACGTCTCAGGGCATTTCAAAGTGCGCGGATGCACAGCGAGTGTGGTAGGCCGCGTTAGTGAGGTGATTTTATGCTTTTGTGGTTTATAAAGTCTTTTTACATACAAGTTATAACTCAAAATGTTGTTTTTTCCTGTCAGAAAAGCACATGGATACATTTGTGAGAGAAAAACTCGTCGAGTGCAGCCTTATTGAGGCGTCTAACGGTAAGTTCATGTTTATTATACATTTTACATAATTGCTTGTCTGTTATAATCAACTAACGTTAACCCTCACGTAACTTAAACGCACATATATTTTTATTTCGTGCTATAGTTAAAGCTGCACTTAGTAACTTTGTGTTAAGAATGTACATTATTTATGAGCGTAAACATCATAAACATACAGATCGTGTTTTTGACTTGTCCTTATCACTTTGGTACACCTATAAGTGTTTATATATGGACTGTTTTAAAGCTGCGGAGTAACCCAGTACCTGCGTGACTTGTCATAGAAATGTCTTTGAGCGCTTTCAGTGTGATCTCCCTTACTGTGCCAGCGACTGTCAGTGTTTGATAAAGCCAGGATATTAACATAAAACTGTGATTTATAATGACTGGAACATCCCATTGATTAGACAGTTTGAAAGCACAACTTTCAGCCAATCACTAGAGCATATTCTGCTTCTGAAGACCAACTCATAGGTGAATTTAACTCATAAACATGATGGACTCAATTTCATGATGAACTTCACACAGTTAATTGAACTGATTCACTGTTATTAAAACCATTTTTTTTTTTTTTTTTTTTTTACTTTATTTTAAAGGTTGGAACAAACATCGAATTCCTTAACCGAGCAGAGTCCACAAAACCCCATACAATTGTTGTGGCGATTTAAAAATGCCAGCAGATCTCTCAGGCATTGATCATAATCAATGGACAGGTAAGGATATTCTGGACAATTTTCAAAAGGAATTGCAAATTGTATATTTAATTGCAGTTTTCCACATGTGGACGCATACATTGTGACATAGTCCGAATGCAATTGAAAAGCCTTACACAGAAAGCTGTCAATTTGTGTCAAGCGTGGGACTATACTATGGGGCGTGTTTTTTATTGGGATATATTCTGTAGTTTT
Source organism: Carassius auratus (assembly GCF_003368295.1). Taxonomy (NCBI): domain Eukaryota; kingdom Metazoa; phylum Chordata; class Actinopteri; order Cypriniformes; family Cyprinidae; genus Carassius; species Carassius auratus. The sequence goes on along the minus strand of NC_039245.1, from coordinate 16,663,695 downwards.
TACCCCAAATCTCTCACTGTTTGTACTCTGCTGCACATCAGCAAAACAACATTGCAGTTCTACTCCGATTTACCTATTTGCATCTTACCCTATATTTTATTCCTCAGGTGAAAAGTTTAATGGTGAATATTGACCAATAGTACCATGTGGCTCTAACAGTTAGCAGGCTATAGTAGCTGCATTTGGGGTAAAAATGACAGAATTATTTATTGTGTAAGGTGCAAAGAATATTAGGAGATCCGGGTTGCACTGTCTGTTCTTTAACACGCATCTCTGTTCTTTAACACGCATCTGTCTGTTCTTTAACACGCATCCTTTAGTAGTGCCTTAACCTCCATTGTTCAAAGCATTTTGGCACAATTGTCTTTGAGTGACATCACCTCCCAATACAAACACTCTCCATAGTATGGTCCCACCTCTGGCAAAATTGACAGTTTTCAATGTGAATCATTGGAAATTCAGATGCTAAAGTAATTGCGATTCCATTTGAGTTTTGACAGGTAACGTGCGACACAGTGAAAAAACAGACATGGTAATTACCTCATGTACTTGTTCTTATGTTGCATCTATGCTAACATTAGTCTGTTTCTCTCTTATTCTGAGGTCACCGTAGCCACCAGATCCAGTATGTATCCAGATCAGATGGTGGATCAGCACCTAGAAAGGACCTCTACTGCCCTGAAAGACAGTGGAGACCAGGACAACTAAAGCCCCAGATACAGATCCTCTGTAAAGACTCAGAGGACCACCAGGACAAGACCACAGGAAACAGATGATTCTTCTGCACAATCTGACTTTGCTGCAGCCTGGAATTGAACTACTGGTTTCGTCTGGTCAGAGGAGAACTGGCCCCCAACTGAGCCTGGTTTCTTCCAAGGTTTTTTCTCCATTCTGTCACCGATGGAGTTTCGGTTCCTTGGTTTTCCTAAGTTGGGGACCATTAAGATCAAGCGATATCATCGACTTGATCGCACAGAGGGACGATACATCACTGAATCAATGATGAACTGACTTTAACTGAAAACTGAGTGTTTACTGTTATCCCTTCACATTATTACACACTATTTTCCTTTTTAATATTGTAAAGCTGCTATGATGCAGTATTTGATCAATATGACAGGATTATTACTCATAATACATGGAAAATACAGCTGCAAAGGGACTTTGAAACTGAAACAGTAATTTTTGTTCTGTGTTTTTGAAACAGTGTTTTTATTCAATATTTGCAATTGTGTTTGGATTATGTCACAATGTGTCTTTATCTCATTTCCTTTTGAAAATTGTCCTTCCGTTGACAGGCTCTATAGCAGAGTACACTGCTCTCAGGTGTAGATCTTTGCTTCAGAGCTTAAGTGTTTGACAATAGTACACCCAAAAATGAAAATTGTCATTAATTATTCACCCTGGTCTGAAACCTCTCGAATTTCAATTTGTGTTCTGAAGATGAACGAAGGTCTTACAGGTTTGTAACGACATGAAGTTGAGTAATAAATGACAGAATTTTCATTTTTGGGTGAACTATATGTTGAACTACCCTAAGCAGTGCACATCTACCTACATATGAGTCTTTATATACTTGATATAAATTTAAGGACATCTTTAAATAATTTTACATTTAAATTTAAAGAATGTTAATTGTCAATGTCATTTCACTGTGTATTTAAATAGCTAAACATGTCAAAATGCAATAGTTAAACAGCTAGACAGGTCACTCAGAAATAATTTTCTTATTTATTGCAACTGTAATTCTGTGATTTTTATTTTATTTATTTATTTTGCATTTGCTGGAAACAAAAAAAAAAGGAAAAATTCCATATTGTTTGTCATTGGTACAAATTTTTGAATGTCAGATGGCATTAAAATTATTTTTTAACAGTCTAAATTACCTGTATTCTTCATTATTTATTAATCCATGATTGCTTTATTAAGCAAAAGTAAAATTATGAGAATAACCCAGCAAGAATAACCCAGAATCATAAAAATGCAAACCCACAAATGGTAAAACTGACTCTAACTTGGGTTTTCTCAATAACCCAGCATGCTGGGTTAAAATGTGTAAACCAGCATGTTGGGTTACTTTAACCCAGCACGTGTTCTGTCCAATATTTACCCAGCGCTGGGTTGCCAATTGGGTTATTTTTAACCCAGCCATTTTTAGAGTGTATATATATGATGCAATTTCATATTAACTCATACATTTATATGTATATATAATGCATGTATATATTTTATTGATGCTGGTTTAAATAAGACAATGAATAATTGTATTTTATCTGTTTTTGTAATAAAAAATCTAACGGGTATCGTTGTTATGACTGTGGATGTGTACAGCTTGTGTATGTGTGTGTATTAATTTCTTGTTTGTTTGTGAGATTCTGGTACAGTGTGTCATCTTCATTACCCATGAGCCTCTCCTCCTTGAAGTCGCGGGGTCAGAGTGTGTCCGTTTAGCAATTGGCCTGATTCATCTAATTTGTGTGTTTTTGGTGACCTGTGCGTCCATGGGTCGCGTGACCCTCGTCCCGTGTGTAGGAGCAACTGTATGCACCATGCAAACATGTTTGGGAATTAGCGTTTAGGGCACCATCTGGACGATGCGAGCGCTAATGGAGCAGAGCAATTACACTTGACTTTGAGTGGACGGCCGAGACGAGTGGCTAATGCTAATGTCATGAGGCATTAGCATTGCATGTGTTTACAGGTTACAGGTAGATGTTGTCTATAAGTTTTAATGAACAAGAGCGACGTAACACGACCCAAACTGCTAGGTTAACGGCTAGCAATGACATGAGCATGTTGGCATTTGCTTCTTTCAGAAACAGTCTCTTGAAGCTAGCAAACAAGTTGAGGAGTGCGTTGGGATGCTAACAGTTGTGTGCCGTACCCTTGAATGAGTCTGTGTTTACATTAGCAGTGCAAATCGCTAATGTGAGTAATGGACTTGCATGTTGAGGGCGCAAATAAATGATTTAATGCAAATCTTGAGCATCACTCCTACTGCCAATTAAGCTAACCGGTTTTAGCCATAAGTGATTTGATTACATTAGCACGCTCCGGCTCTGACTGCATTAGCGATGGTTTAATCAGTCAGTAATCAAATTAGTGCGAGTGACAGACGGAGATGGAAGGGTTGTGTGTCTCCAGTGAGCACCTGAAGATCACACCTGCACCTCCTCAGCCTCAAACCTGACTCTACAGACACAAGGGACTGCTTCTGAAGCGAAGTGTCAGCCAGTGGTGGTTCACTACACGTACATCACCTGAAACATGCTATCATTGCTGTTCTGAATAAAAATTAAAAAAGTCAGTTGATCATAAAATCATTAGTTGTTAGCACTGCAAAATTAAATAATGGATGGTTTTGTAAAATCTCTTTACTGAAGCAAAACCGATTTTAAAAAGTGTGATCAGGGTGCAACTAAAATTAAATATTGTTAACTAAAATTAAAACCATTAAAATAATAATAATCATAATAATAATAATCATAATAAACATTATTTAAAATAAAATAAACTAATAAATCAAATAAAAATCATTTTTGTTCCATTTTAATGGCTAAATAAAATTTTAGTAATCATGAGGCTTTTCTTTTATTTATTTAATGGAACCATATCAGTATTACTGCAGATTATTATTTCTAAATAAAGGAAAGCCCCTGTAGTGTGAGCACAGAGACATCGTGTGTGTGCGATGAAACCCCTGACCCTCCAGATCAGCTTGGAAACAGGCCTTGCTCGCCTCTGCTCATCGGGACAAAGAGAGACGGCCGAAAATCAATGTGCAGCATCTCCATTAATCTGGAGGAGGGCCATTGATTGGTAAACAACCTCATCTCCTCAAGAGCCCTGATCAGTTCATCACCACACACACACACACACACACACACACTCATGTGCTGCGTCCAGTTCAGTTCTCCTCATTTTAATATATTATCAGATATATATTCATTTTAGAGGACATTTATATACTTTTCCTTTGAATTTGTATATAGTTTCTTATCTGGTGCTAAACATCAAATTAATAATAATTATGACAGATATTCCTCCCATGCTGCTTTGCATTATGCATGTGAACTAATGAGTGTTTTAATGATTAAATTTAAACAGTGAGAGAAATATTAAAATATATGCAGTACTAGTAGTAGACGGTGTTTCCTTGCTTGTTTCCTTAAATTCTTTTCTTCTCTTTCTATTTTTTTGTGAAAGAGGGAAGCAGAGAGTGAAGGACGAGAGAATAGGTTCATTGCAGCTTTAATAATGCGTGCCGTCGAGTGAATGAACCGTTCTCTGCCACACTCACACACACACACACACACACACACTCACACACAAGAGTTATTTGTGTTTTGGTTCACTATAGTGATATGAGCTGTAATGTACAAATGAAAATCCTAATGAAATTACAGTCTGATTCTCTCTCTTTCTCTTTATGTACAAACACAGCAAGTTCTCAGGAAGGAATCTCAGGAAGATGATAAATCACTTCATTTTCTGATTCTGTGGATGATTCTTTGCTTAATGACCAGATTTTCATAACCTCCAGAAGTCCAGGTGCTGGGTTTTATAAGTTAAAGTGATTGTGAAAGACTGAGCTCAAAAATGTGACTTTATATCTGTATGTTATGTCTAAATGATACAATTTCCAACAATTTTATTTTATGCTGTGTCCATAGACACGTTTTTTTTTTTTTTTACACAAGCGTATAATTGTGGTGTCATTATTATCAGATGAATGTGTCTTTAAATATCACAAGTGAATCTTCTGTGCTTGTCATCAAGGGCTCCCTTTCAAGGGAACTTTGAATTGCTTCCTCTAGGGGTCGCTATGGGGAGCATCTCGTTGTGACCCGTGTCTGAAGCGTACATTGAAAAACACCAACAACATGGCGAAGAGCACGCATGCGATGTCCTTGACATTCATTTTGAGTGTTTTGAAAGAGCTCCGCTCTCGTTTGTCTCTCTTTTGGAGGAAAGAGTGGCAGTCGTCTGCTTCCTGCAGTTCCAGACCCGCTGCTGCTGAGGCACGGAGGAGAATGAGCTCGTGGGTATCACAGGTGGATCTGACCGATGAGTTTAAAAAGGGGCTTTCTTTTTTCATTGCTTCGGTTTCGCCTTCCAAACTTTTCAGTACCTCCGTTGAGCCAGAGGTTGAGAAGTTCAGGGGGGTAAAGGCGCGTTCAATGCCCTTCAAATCCTTCATTCCATCTGAGCCCGAACAACAAGGGGTCCTGGTCCGTCTCGGTCTGAGTGTGTTGGCAAATGGCACCAGCACCTCTGCATTAGCCATTTTGCTCTTAAATAATATATGTGCTGTCAGCACAAGTGTGTGTTTCTCTCTGTGTATGTGTGTGTGCACTTGTGGAAACCAAATGTGCTCTCTAATATATTGAATTTGCTGGATACTGGACAGTATTGCCTTTATGCCAATTGTAATAAATAATAATAATAATAGTAATAATAATAATTGTTTTTACTGCAGTAAAAACCTAAAAATTAATAAATGATTTGAGTTACAAAAAAAAATAATAATAAATTCAGAATTTGTATGAGAATATTCATTAAAAATCTGTGATCAGTTTTACAAGGTCTCAAAATAGGCCTTGTTTTGTGTTTTTCCTTCACATTTTGGGGTGAAATTTAACCTAGATGTGTTATCATAACCTATAAATTTATCATATATCATGAAGTCAGTGCAAATCCTTTATACAGAGAGAAAAGGCAAGAATGAAAAGCACATTTGTGTTTTTCTGAAAGGTTTTTAGGAGAAA